>NW_020954608.1:49115664-49370871 GCF_900497805.2 Vombatus ursinus | reverse complement strand
AAAAAGAAAGAGAGAGAGAGAGGAAAAGATAAAGAAAGAGAAGAAAAGAAAAGAAAAAAGAAACTGTTGCAGCCATTAAGAAATTTGTATTTTAGTGTGTGATACAGCAGATACACAAAATAAGTATATTACAAGGAAAACTGGAGTAAGAGTGAACATCAATAGGAGATGAGTCATGGAGGAAAGGAATCACAGACGGCTTCATGAAGTAGCACCTGAGCTGAACTTTGAAGGAAGACAAAAAGAAAAGTCTGAAATGCCAGGTTAAGGGGTTTTAGTTTATCCCATAGACAATGAGGAGCCATTGATGGTTTCTGAGAAGGGAAATAACATTCCACCCTTGCTCCTTGGTAAGATTATTTTAGCAGGCATGGGGAGGATAGATTAGAGATAGAAGAAACTAAAAGCAAGAAGATCAATTAGGAGGCCACTAAGGCAGTTTAAATGAATGAATCGGGACGATGGCTAAGTGAGTATAAAAAGGGGGACATAAAGATGGATAGCCAAGTCCACTGAGTTAATACATATTAAGATTAGTTATTCTTTGTGATAGATCCTACAGATAGATAAACAAGCTAGGCTTAGTAACAGGGAAATTTTAAAATGCTTTTATCAATCCTAAACTCCAAAAAAAATGATAATAGCTTATATTTGGATTGTTCTATATACTTTTCAAAGCATTTTCATATCCATTATATAATTTCAACCTCACAATAATCTTGTAAAACAGGATAAATAGGTATTATTATCTCCATTTTAGAGATGGGGAAACCTGGGTAGAGTTTGAATGACTTTCCTAAAATTACTTGGTAAATGATCTCCTAACTCAGTTTTCTATAATCATATACTGAAGATTTTCACGTCTCATCCATAAAAATACTTACCTTAAAAATGAAAATATGGCTTCTATTTTTAGTCCACAAAATTCACCCCTTAAGTTCAACGACGTTACCCTTAATAGATGGCCTGCAGAAAAAAAAATGCGAAAATTCCTAAGTTTCAGCACTAAAAAGTACAGATCAATTATCCTTTTAAACATTTTTATTCTTTTATTATAGCCTGAAAAGTAGGTTAACTGCCTTGGACAGCAAACTCTCTAACATACTATCCATTTGGAAAGTCATACAGATCACAAAATAAATTCAACTAAATCACCTACTTTTGCTTCATTTTAAAATGCAAGAAACTGCTTTAAAGAAATTACTTTAAAAAAAAACAGAAATTACCTTTAAAGAACACTTTAAAATTTAAAAGTAGATAGTATTTTAGCTCCCTATATTCAGTTATATATCAATAACACATACAGGGCCTAGAGTATTTTATGTCACTTCCTTTTAAGTCATATGTCCCTAAATGAGACCTACTTTAAATATTGTTTCAATAGCCAGTAATCAATGAGCTTCATTATGTATTCATCAAAATAATTTTATATGTTGGTATGACATATGTTGAAAAATAACATTTTCAATAAATATCAACTTGTTTTAAAAGCAGAGTGGAGTATATATAAAAATGGTGAAAAACAGATATGGAATTATCCATGGAAAGTAAGGATAATATATGATGTTCTAAATAACCCACATTTTCTCCACAAGTCTGTTTAAAGAATTAACAATATCAACTTTTTCCTAAGCTAATTCCTTTCATGATACAATAATATAAAGGTCTCAGATAATCTTCGTCTCTGGAATAATTTCTTGTATATGGTACTGGTTATGTTCAAGCTAAACTTTGGAAATGTCAACACCTGGGCATTGACTCTTGGTTCAAAGCCTAATACAAGAACAAGTTATGTGCACAGAGTTCATTTATTCAACAACCTCGAGTATTTGAACTATAGCTGAAGAACTAGAAAACACACAAAAACGATCTGTGAGCTGCAAAAATGGACACTGAAAAATACATGCACTAAATTTCAGGCACTTTAATTGTAGTAGAGCCCTTTAGATCCTCACTCAGTACTTAATTTATACAAAAGCCACATAATGTTGGTGGTACACTTTTACAAAAAGTATTTCATTAGATACAGCAAATTACAAGTAGAAATAAGGACTATCACAGGCAAGGAACTGTGGATGGGAGAGTTGCCCAGCAATATAGACTGTCATGATACCATCTCATACAGAAAAGGGAAAGCTATACATTAAAAAAGCCCATTGACACTGGTTTTTTTTTCCTCTTTCCTCCATTTTTACTGTCTCTAAAAAATAGAATTTATTATATGAGATGGCTGTCTGGGAGAAGGGGGTTGAGGCACAGTGAGGATAACTATGATAATATAAAAAAGAAGACATAAATAAAAATTTATTTAAAAAATAACAACAAAACAAGAAGCATGGGCTGAATTAGTGTGTATTAGTTGTCTCCCCTAAAAGTTTCACTTCAGCAGTGATCCCTCAGACCTCTGTTCCTAACTTTAAAATGAAGGAAATCACTGAAATTACCTAGAACCTAGATAGGAAAAAGTAGATAGATAGGATGAGAAAGGGGTTCAGGCATCACTGGGGTGCTGACACAAATCTGTAGTAATGTTGGGTACAAGTCTAATCCCCTATTCAGATAAAAAAAAAACAGTGATACTCAGAAAGGAAGAAGGGGGAAAAAGAACAAACAATTTAGAAAAAGTATAGAATCAAGAATAGCAACTTGAAAAACGGTCAATGAAAGGGAAGCAAAGGAATAAATTCTATGGAACCTCCAGAAATGATCATGGAACAATAGCAAGAAACCCCTGACTCATTTTTAAAAAAGAAATAAAACAATCAAGAGATATATGAAAATAAGAAGGAAGAATGCAAATTAGGAAATTAAAGATCTCTAAGAAGAAATAAAAAAGGCAAACAAGAGAGAAGACAATTGAGAACTTATGATGAAGAATTCCTAAAAAGTAGAGGAGGCAGAGTTAGAATTGAAGGGGCAGATTTAAAAAAATTACCTTGAAGAAAAAACGTAGAGAGATAATCAAAGGATAGTAGATCTCCCAGAATATATATTGAAATTAAGTGGTAGAAGGAAGGCAGGAAGGAAGGAAGAAAGGAAGGAAGGAAGAAAGGAAGGAAAGGAGAGAAGAAAGAAGGAAGGGAGGGAGGGAGGAAGAAAGGAAGGAAGGAATTAAAGGAGTAAGGAAGAGAGGAAGGAAGGGAAGGAGGGAGGAAACATTTGTTAAATGCCTACTAAGTGCCAGTCACTGTGCTAAGCACTTTATAAATATTATCTCATTTGATCCTCACAACAACTCTGGAAGATAGATGTATTATTATCTCCATTTTACAGTTGACAAAACTGAGGCAAACAGGTTAAGTGACTTGCCCAGGGTCCTACAGCTAGTAAATGTCTCAAGATGGATCTGAACTTAGATCTTCCTGACTCTAGGCCCAGCACTCTTTCCATTGCACCCACTTCACCCAGAAGTATGGAAAATAGAAAAGAAAAGTACAGTTTAGCAAAATCCAGAGAAAAATCTGAAAGTTTAACTCACCAAGAAACATAGCAATCAAACTTCAGACCTTCATCATCAAACAAAAATACTGCAGACAGGAGAAAGTCGTTTACCTACCAATGGGGAAAAAACAAACCATTTAAAACCATTTAACAAGAAACAAAAGAAGAAATTGGAATATAATCTTCCAAAAAAACAAAGGAGATCATCATGTCATATAACATAACCCACAGAAATGGAGATAAATCAATTTTTTTTAAAATGGGCTTTCAGTAAGTGGGGGAATATTTAAGACATT
This sequence comes from Vombatus ursinus, assembly GCF_900497805.2. NCBI lineage: Eukaryota > Metazoa > Chordata > Mammalia > Diprotodontia > Vombatidae > Vombatus > Vombatus ursinus. Next base: position 49,367,134 of record NW_020954608.1, on the reverse strand, counting down.
CTTTCAATGGAAAAAATAGAAGTGAGCAGGGTATTTAAACATTTCAAACAAAAGAAACACAAGAAAGGTAACTAAGCACAGGTAGCAACAACAACAAAACCTAAGGAAACAAATTAATACTTCACTTTCCTGGAGCTACACAAGGCTACTATTTAATAAAACTTTTTAAAAGAACTTTTAAAAAGAATTGTCTAGCACCAATGAAAGAACGAGAGAACATGTAGGAACAAAGGAATTTAAGGGACCAAAGATGTAGTAAGGCTAAAAGGGCCAAAATGAAGGAAGGAGAAAGAATTAAAATTCATATTTCTTAGGATAAAACTCGTAAGTAAATCAAGGTTTGAAGGAAGGTTCCCTCTTATCATGGGAGAGAAGCTGCTTGTACAGAGAGAGACAGAAGGAGAGCTTGAGATTAAGAGGAAATGTGTGTCAGTTTTTCATTGTAATACCCAGCCTAAGGAACTGGGGGTGGGGAAGGAGGAGAAAATCAATATGGATGAGGGAATAGGGTAGAGAGAAAATATGAATTTGATTCCACCTTGGGAGAAGTAATGCTCTGAAATCTCAGGGGTGGAAAGGGCTGAAAAAGGGGATTTGCAATGGGTTCACTCAGAGGACAATGGGCATTTCAAGAGACCTCCTTCTCCAAGCAGGGGTCATGCTTCTTAGGACTGCTTCCCAACACAGGGAAGGAGTTATCTGGGCCCTTTGAGGTGTCCAGCATGGTCGGCAGACAGATGGAGGAACATAGGTCTAAATGTAGAAGAGGTAAGTGGTTAATTTAAGAGCATGGAATAGGAACATACCCCCTTAACAAGGGATAGAGAAAAAAATTTTTAACAAAGCATACTTTGATGAACTGATACATCAAAGAAAGTAAAAGAACAATATTCAAAAGGGTGAAAATAAAAGAAATTGTCGTAACATAATACCAGCAAATTTTTTAAATTGCACTATTTGCTTCATGCTCTTTATACTGCTACCTCCAACCCACCCACATGATTGGTTCCTAACAGTGGGAAGGATACATCAACTACTAACTAAATCACAAAAAGTTTGAAACTAACTACTGGAAGGTTGACAATCATGAAGGGCCCTTATCAGCCACCCAACAGTCCATAAAAGTTAATAGTCACCCTGATACTTAGCACCAACATAAGATCTAAGTTGTGGGGTGTTCAGATTAATGATTACAGAATTAGGTAGAAAGTTTGAAACTAACTTCAGAATGGGGTAGACAAGTTCTAAGGGCCCTCACCAACCAACATTATGAGAGACTCCCCTCATGAACAATTCAACCACAGTCTCCCCTCATAAACGGGAAGTTCAACAGTTAAGCCCCTGGGGGCTGATACTGAATGGGGGATTCAAAGGAAAAAAAAAAAGAAAGGAAAGGGAAAGGGTTGGAATATTGCAGGGAATCCATCAACTGGGGAATAGCTGAACAAATGTAGAATACAAATATAATGGAATATTATTTTGTCATTAGAAATTTAAAAAGATGACATCTTGATTTTTGATTTGTTAATTCTAAAAAGAAATTACAGAAATAATAAACAAACATGTTAGAGGCAATGATAACAAAGAAACAACATACCATAAATTTGAGGATATAGCTAAGGCAAATTTCAAAGGAAAAACTATGCAAATGTGCAACAGATTTGTGATTCCATCAGTGGACAAAATTCTAGGTATGAGAACTCTCACCACCAAGGAAGATTATGATCCATATAGGGCTTTGTAGTTTAGCACAATGGCATCGTGTGAGACACATAGAGGTGAAGTGAATTGTGCAGGGTCACACAGCTAGTGTTATGTGTCTGAGGCTAGATTTGAATTCAGGTCCTCTTGACTCCAGGGCTGCTGCTCTATCCACTGCACCACCTAGCTGCCCCAGACTGATGCATGATTTGAACCCAGATCTTCCAGTCAAATACTTAATCCACAAAGCCAGAAAGATAGATAGATACAAAATATTTTTGAAAACATATAAATGTTACAAGTGTCCTCTCATCCCTCACACATGAGAATGCCACAGCTAATTGGTCTGTGCTCCCCTGCATACATGGGACCACTGAAGAACATCCCTGTCTCAAGGATCTCTGAGGTATACTACTATTTCCCAAGCTTTATGTTTAAAACTGCTATATTCCAGGATATAAATCCAAGGTTCACCTATCACTGGCTTGTTTTTTCTCCCTCCTCCCACTGAATCTGGAAGATTCAAGCTGTTAGTATTCACTCAGACCTCAAGTTCACTGATAATCAATTTAATTCAACTAGCGAAGTATGACAAATATATTAGACATATATTAAGAGTGCAGTATCCCATTTACTTCTCTGCTCCAACTCCTAAAGCAAAACCATTTCCTTTCTCTTTTGCCACCCAAGGTATGGGAGAAAGCAACCTACAAGTTAAGTATCTTATCATAAACCTCCCATGTGCCAGTTGAGAGGGAGCAGAACACAAATAATTTGATTCCTAACAAGATGCCACCCAGAGAATGGAAAACATTGCCAGAGCACAGCCCTTTTGGTAACAGCTACACATATAAATAGGATAGTAGGATCACAATCTCCAGGATCCAGAGGATCCAGGGCATTGGAAACTACACAGCTCATTTTTGATCTGGCTTGTGTTTTCAAAATGTCTGAAAACCTTAGCAATGAAAACAGCTGGCAACTAACTGGCAGGTGACCAGTAGCCACACTCTCCCCCATCTTGATTCTCCCTTCTTGGCCAAGACCAGAGTCTTCATATACCAGAACTGGAGGAAGAGAAAGAAGGTAAGTGGAAGGTCCTTCCTCATAGCTCCTTAACTCATCAGGATGGAACTACTGCTGTACAATCGAGTTCATTGTTTCATTACAGAAGTTAAGCCCACATAGGAACAGTTGAATCTTTTGGAAGAAACAGAGTGAAGGGCCATAAATATTTGCTCCTAAGATACCTACTGACTCTTTCCTGCTCCTAATGCACTCTGATGGAAAGAGTTACTAAAGGGATTTAAGAGACATAGGCTGAAGTAATAGTATTTCTGTCTCTATTCTTTATGATACTGATTATGTAACCCAAGTTGTTAATGACTCAATCATTCCTGCATTGAATTAAAAAACATATTTCCATTCCCCTTCCTTGCCTATATCCTGTTAATTAGAAATTAATTTACTAAACTCTTTGGAGAAAGCTTTAAAAAATATATACATATGTAAATGTACACACACACACACACACACACACACACACACACACACACACACATTGTTTCAACATCATCTATACTTCCCTGAAACTCTCTTATAAACCCTAAAGGCTAACATCGCACAGGGAAGAACCTTTTAGGTTGAAAGGGAGCCAAGAGGCTTAGCCATTTTTCCTTTTTCCTTTTTCTCCTTCAACCTCCACAAATCTTTTGTCAGATCAAGTCAAATCAGTCCATGTTGTGCTGGATTAGAAGCCAACCAGAAGATATTGCATTGTCAATCCCTAAGGAATCACTGTCTTTGAGATGCTGGGACTAGTACTCTCACAGATGTGTTTCCTCCACCTTCCACCACCACCTCTTCTCCCAAGCAAAAAGTTGTAGTCCCTGAAAATTGTATGTAGTATACCATATTGTCTGTAAACATCCACCATAAGCAAAATAAATTGGCAGATAGAATAGTCACATGTAACTATCCTGACTACGTATTTCACCTGCCAGTAACTAGTACATCATTCACCTTAAGTTAGATGCCACCAGTTGTGCTGATCCAACTATTCTGGAGAGCAATTTGGAACTATGCCCAAAGGGCTATAAAACTGTGCATACCCTTTGACCCAGCAATACCATGACTCGGTCTGTATCCTATCAAAGAGAAAAAAATAAAATAAAAGCACTTATGTGTACAAAAATATTTATAGCAGCTCTTTTTGTGGTGGCAAATTGAGGGAATGCCCATCAATTGGGGACTGACTGAATAAGTTGTGGTATATGATTGTGATTTAAGACAACTGTGCTATAAGAAATGATGAGCAGGATGATTTCAGAAAAACCTGGGAAGACTTACATAAACTGATGTAAAGCGAAGTGAGCAGAACCAGAACATGGTATACAGCAAAAACAATATTGTATTATAATCAACTGTAAATGATTTAACTGTTCTCAGCAATACAGTGATCCAAGACAATCCTAAAGGACTTATGATGAAAAATGATATCCATCTCCAGGGAAAAAACTAATGAGAGTCTGAATGCAGATTGAAGCATACTTTTTTTAAACTTTTTTTATTATCCTTGGGTGTTTTTTTTTTTGGTCTGCATTTTCTTTTGCAATATGGCTAATATGGAAATGTTTTGCATGACTGCACACGTATAATCTATATCAAATTGCTTGCTTTCTCAAGGTGGGGAGAAAATATGGAGCTCAAATTTTTTAAAATGTTAAAATTTTTTGTTTACATGTAATTGAGAAAAATAAAATAAAAACTTCAGAAAGAGTAAAAATAAATAAATAGGATGGACTGATCATTAGCATATATAAAACCATAATGCACTGTTCTATTTCTCAGCAGACTTTCCATGAGGTATTGCCTATAAAGTTTAACAACCAGGCCTTTTGTTTTACCTCTACGGAATATCTTAAAGTCAGTCAAAACCATCTTTCCTCATCAAAGACTTCCTTCTCTGTCCCAAACTTGACCTATGCTTGAAAACCTTCATTCTTATAGCAACCTGCTATCTGGCTTGTTCTATAAAGCAATCCACAGACCCATTTAAACAATCTAATGCTTTCATGTCTTCTACCTTCACTGAACTTTTGAAGTCTAACCACTGGAGAAGCTAGTTCATATTCAATAAAAATTTAAATAATTTCTCTTCCCCTACTAGAAGATATTGAAAAATTGAACTTAGATTGCCTGCAAGAACTCTGCTTCCCCAAACTGCCTGAATTTTGCAAGCATTCTAACACTATGATATCAAGCCCTGCATTTTCAAGGTGAATATGAATTCAAATGTGGGTAGCTAGGTGGCCCAGTAGAGAAAGTGCTGGACCTAGAGTCAGAAAGACTCATTTTTCTGAGTTCAAATCTGGCTTCAGACATTTACTAACTGTGTGATCCTGGGCAAGTCACTTAACCCTGTTAGCCTCAGTTTCCTCATCTATAAAATGAACTGGAGAAGGAAATAGCAAACCACTCCAGTATCTTCGCCAAGAAAACCTCAATTAGGGTCATGAAGAGTCATACACAACTGAAATGACTGGAGAACAACAAAAATGAAATCAAATGCAACTCTGGAGATTTCCATTAGCCTGCTCCAGAAAAATATTTCTGCATATTTGTCTTTTCCCACTGTTACAGTATTTTATTGGCATGTCCTACCTACCACCTGAATGGCTCCTCCCCAGATTGAGAAAGATGCCTTCCTCTCAAAATTATTTTTACATAGAGGGTTGCTTGAATTTGTACCAAGAAACTCAGAGTCTAATGTCCATCTGCAATGCTATTAAGCCTTATGTTGTCTTTCCTAATGTCAGATACCTCAGCCTTTTCATAGTCTAGACTTTTTTCCACCTTGGCCACGTTAAGACTTCTTACTAATTCCTACTCCTCTGGGATAAGTCTAATAATTAGTGTCCAGACACTTGCTTTGACTTTTATCTTCTCAGGTAGAACTTCAATGTATTGCTGGTATAGATAACATATCACACAGTGCTTTGCCTGTCTTCTATATAATTTTAAAAAATATCAAATGTCTCCCCAAATAATCCATAATGTCACATAAGGTATTTTCATTATATTTTTCCCCTACAGTCAATGAAGACTAGAAGTCCCATTTTCCACCAATCCCACTGCTTTCTGCAAACATTCCAACTACCAACTGAAAATCCATGGTGTAATTTTGATCCCAATCACAATCATAATGGACACTGCAATGCATGCAAATATTCGTCACAATTATAAGCAAATGTTGCACTATTATACGATTCTGTTAACATTTCCACAAAATTAAAAAAAAACTTCACTAACACAATGCACATCAAATTAACACTTTATCAACATGAAAGAAACAATGAAGTAAAATTTCATCTGCTTAGGCAAAGATACCAGTGGGAAAGAAGATTCAGAATTGTCAATTATACTATAGCTTGTAAGGAAAAAAAAATAAAATCAGTCAAAAAGAAAGATCCTCACTCTCTCCCAATAATCAAATATGCATACCCTCCCCTCCTGTAAAAAAAAAAATCATACTGGAACTGAGCAGAATGTTATAATATATTCTACTTACTCTCACCTATAATAGGGCTATTCTACAGGTAATAAAACAGCACAGCCTTTGACATGTGGGGCTTCAGAAGGCTATTTGTAGATCAGAGCACTTCACAGGTTATACTGTCACATCCCAGGCTCTATATTCTCAGTTACTCAATCACCCACTGCCCACTCCCACCTACTGGTAACTCCCTCTAGCATATCCAGGCTGTTTACATTCTTTGGGAGCCACAGTTAATCAGTTTAATTAGATTAGTAAAAGCATGGACAAAATATTAAACATATCATAGAGCACAACATTCCACACACTTCCAAACTCCCAAATACATAGAAAAAAAAGAACTGAGAATATAATTTACATAGAAAATCAAAACTTTAGCCACCCCTCCAAACTGAAAAAAAGAAATCTTGAAAATCAGAGAAATAAAGCTAGAAATAAAATGATTGCAAAACTGATTAACTACATGAAGAGATGCCTTTAAAAAACATTAATAATTAGATAATTTGTTTCCCCTGCCAAAAAAATAAAGGAGGAAAGAAAAATTAGCCCCTTATACCCTGACTCCTAATCTTATTACTCAATTGGTTAACAAAGATCTCTTTATTATCATGCTCAAACTCATGGTCTTTTTTCAGTCCTTGTCCTAAAACACTATCATCAGGTGATTATTTTGCTCAGTGTCTAGTCATTAAATCTCTCCCTCTAGCAATCAAAGCCCTCTATCATTTGGTCCCATATCATTTTATATCACTTTAATTCTTAATAGAAATACCTTTTTCCAATTTAGCTATACTCTTCACAGTGACTGATACATATTGTGATCATCCCAAAGTTGTTGCTCTCATTTAGAAAGTATTTATTTAGCACCTAATATGTTTCCAGCACTGAACTAAAGATATAACAATAAAAATAATAACAGTGCCCACCCTCAAGAAGCTTCTGTTCTAATGGAGTGAAAGAAAGATGTTTACACATAAATAAACACAATATAATTCAGGGAGACCAGGAAAGGCCTTCTCTAGGAGGTGGCACTTAGGTCAAGCTTTGATTGAAGCTAGGGATTCTAAGAGGAAGAAGTGAAGAGGGACAGTGTATTAGGTATAAAGGATAACCTGTACACAGACAGAGTAATTTAAGATGGAATGTTCTGTATGAAGGACAGTAAGTAGACTCATTTGGCTGGGATGTGGGGTAAGTAAAAAGAGAGTGATGTGTAATAAGCATGAAAAGGCAGGGTTTTAAAAGCCACCCAGAACCATTTGCATTTTTATCCTATAGCCAACAGGGAGTTACTGAAATTTCTTGAGTAGGCAAGTGACATGTAGTGACATTTGCTTTGGAATATTGATTCAGCAGACAAAAGATAAGAAAAAGGAAAGACTGGAGGAAAGGAAGAATATTAATTAGGAATAAATTAGGTAATTATGAGGATATTGTAATATTCAACATGAGATGTCAGGTCTAAATTAGGATGGTGGCTATGTGAGTAGAGAAAATGGGACTTATGAAATAAAACTGGCAACTGACTGGATACCTTCTCCTCAAACACTAGTTTGTATGACCCTAGGCAAATCACTTAAATGCTATTTGCCTCAGTTTCCTTATCTATAAATACAGAAAATAACAGCACCTATGTGTCAGGGTTGTTATGAGGATCAAGTGAGAAAATATTTGTAAAGCAATTTGGAAACCATAAAGTACTATATAAATGTTAGCTGTTGCTGTTTTTGTTGTTGTTCCAGGGATGAGAGATAGGTAAAAATCAAGGATGTCTATGAGACAGTGAATTCGGGTAACTTCAAAGAAGATAATGCTTTCAAAAAAAACAAGTCTGGCAAAGAAGATGGGAGGATGTATGGAGAGGGAGATAATGATTTCCATTTTGGACATAATGAATTTGAGATACCTACAGGAAAAGCAGATGGAGATGTCTAATGACAATTGATGATGAGGAACTGGAATTCAGGAGAGAGAATGAAGAAATATATTATATATATATATGGAAAGTGTTCAAGGAGAAGAGAAAAAAAAGCCCACTATAGAGTCCTAGGGTAAATTTTGGCATAGGAACTAGAACATAGTTGATAATTCAGCAACAAAAAATGAGGAGAAATAAGGCAAGAATTATGAGAGTGTCATGAAAACACAGGAAGGAGAAAGTATCCAAGGCAGAGGCTTTTAGCCTGAGATCCATCAACTTTTTAAAATAGTGTAATAACCATTTCCTTATAATTAGTTTCTTTTGTTAACTATTTAAAAAACATTATTCTGAGGAGTCCAGAGGCTTTACCAGACTGCCAAAGAGATTCATGATTCCATAAAGGTTAAGAACTCCTGGTGTAGAAGGGCAGGATAGTCAATTATATCAAATGCTGGAAAAAAAAAAGTCAAGAAGGATGAAGACTGAAAAGAAAAATCATGGGATTTAGTCATTGAAATGATTCAGAAGAGTCAAGTATGACAATAATACAAACCTGGGAAAGATAAGATGTCCACAATAGAATAGGGAAACTGTGAAGAGAGAGTGATTATAGAAGAAAGACAATAAACACCTCTGACAAAAGGTGGGAAGCATGATTCATCATCAGTCTTTTGGAGTCATGACTGGATATTCCATTAACTGGAGTTTTCAAGCCTTCCATAGTTTTTCTTTACACTATTGTCCTCATCATATAAAACTGTCCCCCTGGTTTTGCTCATATTACTCTGCACCTGTTCATACAAGTTCTACCAGGTTTCTCTGAATCCTTCCCTTTCATTATTTCTTATGGTGGAATAATATTCCATTACATTCACATACCACAAGTTTAGCCATTCCCCAGCTGATGAATACCCACTTTGTTTCCAGAACCACTTTTTGCTTTCCCGATTTGCTAAGAGGATCTCACTCTCAGCACTAGAACAGATCTAAATACTTGTATATATATATGACATTTATAAGTCAGAGGTACACAAACTGGGTAATATCCGCACTAGAGTAATTCATTAAAGGAACCCTGGCTAGCAGTGCATAAGTCTATAAAATGAATCACTTCTAAATATCCATTTTCCAAGTTTGGTTTTTATATGCTAGTTTTTCTTAAGGTAGAACACACCTATATACCTCTACAAGTAAATATTCTCCAGTATCTATATACTCTTTTTAATAATCTCTAGGAAGATATTCCTATAACTTTCTTTTGGCATTTTACAGTAGTATTTAACAACATAGAGTAATCTCATTTTTACTACCTGTTTAAAAAAAATCTAATACATGTATTTTAATAGAGCTTGATATTAAAAGCCCTATTTTAAATAAAGTCTTATGGCAGCTCAGTGTATAAGGTCTAAATTATGACCAAAATAGATCTTGTGATATTTGTGATCTCATGATAGCTCAAGAGATTTCTACCACCAAAAGAATCATGTTAACCATTGTCTCCTTCAGTCAACAGATCCCTGTTAGAATGACGAACATTGTCATCATTGTCCAAAACACCCAGGCTCCTAAACTGAGATAAGCTCATGCTTACCTCCTCTCTCTTCCTCATCTTTAGCTAATAATCAAGTTCTCCCTACATAATGTTTCTTGCATCTATGAACATTCTTCTGGTAATTACAAAGGTGCAGAACCCAAATCCTATTTGGGGTTTAGAGATGGTTTTTACATTACAGTATATCTTCTTATATCAAAACATCAGCTGAGGTTTTTTCTTCTGTACTTTAGTTTCCTTACTGCATTAAAAAGCAAAATCTTGCAATAAAAAGTACAGATTTAAACTTTATTTGGTTGTGATTGAAAATTGTGGTGTCATGGTTCCCGAATTGTGCTTAGAGAAATGTATGGTGGGTTCAAATAGGCTGAAGCATACTTCCAATAACAACCTACAAACATGAAGTGGCATAAGAGATATCATCAAGGAAATGCATTATGAAAAAGACAATGGAATGGTCAAATGAAAGCATGGTGGATTCATCTTCTGTGGAGGATCTGTAGGAGAACATACACAGAATGAAAAGATATGGATAGGTTATAATCAGGGATGACTCAATGAATGAGAAGATGGGTCCCACTTGCTCTCAACTAAGAGCACAGTATGGAACCATGGAAAGAATGTTGGCTTAGGTCAGAGGCTCTCGGTTCAAATACCAATTATACCATTTTCTACCTTTTTGACAGCAGTTAGGTGGTGTGATGGATAGAGTGGCTGACCTGAAGTAAGGAAGACTAATCTTCCTGAGTTCAAATATGACCTCAGACACTTACTAGCTATGTGACCCTAGGCAAGTCACTTAACCCTGTTTGCCTCAGTTTCTTCATCTGTAAAATGTGCTGGAGAAGGAAATAGCAAACCACTCTAGTATCTCTGCCAAGAAAACCCCAAATGAGGTCAAGAAGAGTTGGACATGACTAAAATGACTGAACAATCAACACCACCTATGATCTTTGGTAAGATTTTTTCTGGAGAGTCAGTTTCTACATCTATAAAATGAGAGGGTTGGACTAGATGACTTCTAATTTCCTTTCCATCTCTAAAAATAATGATCTAATGATAAAGTGCTTCTTAAACTTTTTTTGTCTCACAGCACAGTATTCTTTACCATGAGGAATTGGGGCATGTTGAAGTTAGCAATAAATATTCCCTGTGTTTGGGATTCCAGGCCCATCATCTAGGCTTTGAGATTCCTCTGTCTCTCCTTACCCTTCTCTACCCTCTTATTATCATCCTTCTTTACTTCTTCAAGACTCAAAGTAGGTGAGCAGCTTTGAGCCTGCTTAGATGTAATTGCTACTGTGACCTTCCAGACACCATGCTGGGAAGCAGCAGACCTCAGCTGGGAGTGGGGACTGGGTAATGGAGAAGAATAGAGGTAGGGGAAGGAATGTGGGTGAATATCAAGTAAAACTCACAACACAGTAGGGCTCAGATACACCCTTCCTCTCAAGTTTCACCATTACCACTTTAGTATAGACTTTTGTCATGGAACTAGGATACTGTAATAGCCTCTAGATTCTTTTGCTCCAATCCATTTAACAGGGCTAGTATAAGTAGGTTACGCCCACTAACCCTAGGTGTCCAACAGGGCTTTGTTCTGGGCCCCCTTCTCTTCTCTCTTGATTCTATAGGAGGATCAGGAGGTGTCATTGTTGGGAAGGAGCTTGCTTTATGGTAATAAGGGAAGGAGGTGAAAGCAGATGAATAGTCCCCCACCAAAGAAGGGTGGGTTGTCCCACAGAGATCTCTCATAGGACAAAGATTTTATATTCTATTCTAATCTCATGGGGCTCCCAGGGAGGGTGAAGTCCTGGCTAGTTGTCCAGGAACAATAAGTAGGTGGTAGTACAGGGCAATCTTCCCTGATCTCTCTGAAGCCTTTGACACTGTCAATCACCTTCTTCTACCCAATACTCTCTTCTCAAGGTTTTTGGGATCCCATTTCTTCTCCTACTTGAGTGTTCTCAGACTCTGCTGCTGGGTCTTCATTCAGGCCACACTTGCTAGTCATTGGTGTCCCACAGGGCTCTGTCCCTGGGCCCTCTTATCTTCTCCCTCTATACTATTTCACTTGTCAGCTCCCATGGAATTAACTATCACCGTTGCTGATTATTCTCAGATCTGCTTATCCAGTTATAACCTCTCTGCTGATTTCTAGTCTCACTTCTTCAACTATCTATTGAACATTTCAAATTGGATGTTCTGTAGACATTTTAAACTCAACATGTCCAAAACTGATCTCATTATCTTATCCTCCCCCAAACCATTCCCCTTTCCAAGTTTCCCTATTGCTATCATGAACACCACTATCCTCCAGTCATTCAGGCTTATGACCTAGGTGTCATCCTGACTCCATATCCTCTTCCATCCCTTATCCAATCTGTTGCCAAGGCCTGTCAATTTTACCTATGGACCATCTCTCATATAAGCCCCCTTTTCTCGTCTAACATTGCCACCACCCTGGTATAGGCTACCATCACCTCACATGTAGTTTATTATAATAGCTTGCTAGTAGATCTGCCTGCCTCAAGTCTCTCCCCTTTGAAGTCCATCCTCCATTCAATGGCCAAAGTGATTTTTCTAAAGGTTAGGTCCATGTCACCCAACCACCCCTCCCCATTCCCCAATAAACTCCAGTGGTTCCCTGTGACCTTCAGCATCAAATACAAAATCCCCTGACATTCAAAGTCCTTTATAACCTAACCCCACCCCTAACTTTCTTCTTACACATTATACCCTGCTTCCCCCAACACACTCTACAATCCAGTGACACTGACTTCCTATATTCCTCAATTAAAACATTCTGGGAATCTTCTCTAGCTGTCCTCCATGCCTAGAATGATCTCTCTTTATCTCTACCTCGTGGATTCCCTGGCTTCCTTCAAGTCCCAGCTAAAATCTTACCTTCTACAGAAAGGTTTTCCCAATCTCTCTTTTTTAAAAAAATACGTATTTTCAAATTATGGAATAAAACAAGCATTTCTATAACATATTACAATAAAAAAGATGATTGCACATGAAACTGCAAATCTACTATGTACAGCTTGCTATTCCTTTCAAATATACAACAAAAGTATCATGAAAATTTCTTTTTTTTCTCCCTCTTCCCCACTTCAGAGATGGCTACCATTAGACCCAAATACATACATACATACATATTTATGTATGCATGTAAAATTATTCTATACACACTTTTATTTATCAGTTCTTTCTCTGGATGCAAATAGCATCTTTCTTCATATGATCTTTATAATCCCATATAGTTCTTAAAACAATATTTCTGTACTAGACACAATGTTCTCTTGGTTCTGTTCATTTTGCTCTTTATTATTTCATGCAAGTCCTTCCATGTTTTTCTACAATCACTAAGCTCATCATTTCTTACAGAACATTAGTATCCCATCACAATCATATACCACAACTTATTCAGTCATTCCCCAAATGATAGGCATCCCTGCAATTTCCAGTTCTTTGCCACCACAAAGAGAGCTGCTAGAAACATTTTAGAACATATAGGTTCTTTTCCTTTTCCCCTAATTATCCATGGAAATAGACCAAGTAGTGGTATTGCTGGGTCAAAGGATATAAGTAGTTTAATAACTCTTTGGGTATAATTCCAGATTGCTTTCTAAAATGGTTGGATCATTTCACAATTCCACCAATAATGAATTAGTGTCCCAATTTTTCCACATCCCCTCCAACATTTGTCTCCAATCTCTCTTAATTCTACTGCCTTCCCTCTGTTGATTATTGCCTATTTATCCTGTATATAGTTTGTTTGTATACATTTGTTATATATTGTCTCCTCCATTAGATTATAAGCTGCACAAAGGTGAAAGCTGTCTTATACCTTTCTTTGTATCTCCAGCAATTAGCATAATGTCTGGCACAAAGTGAGTGCTTAATAAATGCTTACTGATTAACTGTTAGACAATGCCAGCAGCCTTCCCTCACCAATCAAAATGGCAATTCACTGTTTCTTGAAGGAGCCATGTCCATTTCTACTTTGCATGCTGAAGAAGCACTATGTCACAGTACATATAAGACCAGTATTTTTAGTCAGGAAGTCTTGGATTCTAATCCTGCCTTGTGACACAATCTGGCTATGAGACCCTTGGGCAACTCATTTCATTTTGAAGTTCTCCATAAAACTCTATAAAGTGCAGAGGAATTTCAGATCTTTATCACTGGAAGGAGTTTCCACAAGGCACAACAATAAAATCACTGGTCCAAATGAAAGAACAAAGCAAAATCTATGCTGTTCACTTCATCTGAAATGCTCTTTCCTTAATCTCTGAAAAAGATCTAACTTTCATTTGAGCTCAAGGCTAACTGAATAAAACCTGTTAGTATGAGAACTGTCATGCCCACCTCTGAATATGATTTTTTATTTGAACAATTTTTGGCACTTATCAAGGCCATAGGTATGGTCTAAAGGAGGAAGTCCACTCACTCAGATGCCTCCATGCTAATAGCTTACTTTTTATTACTGTGTGCTATTCCCTATTGCTATCTGAGAAAAGAATGGTTCAGCCCTATGTCTGTACCAAGGGCCCAGGTAAGTGAGGAAAGTTGTTCCAGAGGAACAAGGAGAAATAATGTTCCATCATCCCTGTCTCATTATGAATTACAATAATATAAATAAACTATTCCTCAACCCTATGTAATCATGATTTGACAAAGCACCAGTACCACCCCCTTTGAAGGCTATGATGGATAAGGCCAAAAAGTGATGTAGATCCCCAGCCACTTACATGCTTAAGTTAGTGGCCTCTTCCACTAGCATGTTCTAATTACTAAAGAGAGGTCACTGGGTAATGGAGTAGGAGGTGAGAGTTTGCTTGCCACAGGACTGGGGAAATACCAGTTAATCAGAGTACTCAGTTGATCAGAGGAGCAAATGGGATGGCTGATGGTAATTACAAAATGCTGGCAGAGGCGGCTACCAACCCAGATGTGTAAGTGGCTGAATGGAGGGTGTACTGGAGTAGGTAGAGACTTGAGATAGGCAGACTGACTGATAGCCTATTGCTATTGTCCAGGTGTGAGGTGATGAGGGCCTGGCAGTATAAGAGAAGAAAACAGAGTGTATAAGAGATGTTGCAGAGGTGAAATCTACAGGCCTTAGCAACAGATTGGATGAGGGGGAGGGGAAGGTGAAAGAAAGATGAGTCAAGGGTAACTCCTAGATTGTAAGCCTGAGGGACTGGGAAGATGGTGTTGACTTCTGGTTGTTGTCCTTCATTCTTGAAGAGGATCAAAATGATATCACTATGTTGGGGTCAAGGTACACTCCTGCTTTTCCTTTACCTTCCATGTTTCATCTGCAGCCAAGTCCCATCAATTCTATTTCCACAACCTAGTGTGGTGCGGTGCAAAAAGTGCTAGTTTGAATCCCATCACTAGTATTTACTTACCTGTGTACTCTGCATAAGTCTCTTAATTTAATAAGTCCTCAATTCTATGAAACTGATGCTTCTACTACAAAATGAGTTCAACCCCTAATCACCTTTAGCCTGAACTGTGACAGTCTCTGAATTGCCCTTCTTCCTTTTTCCCCCAATGTAGAGCATTGATTAATCCTCAACAAAGGTGCTAAAATGATCTTCTGAAGCTGACCATGTCACTCTCCTATTCAAAAATCTTCAGGGTATTTTATCTCAGAGGCAACAGAGAACTGGACTCTTCAACTGATCATTTAGAGCCCTCTAGAGTCTGGCTGCACCCTGTTTCTGCACTCATTTGTGGAGTACCAAAAAATCACGTGAACAAAGACGTGGGAGTCATGTTTGCTCTGGATATGTCAAGGACTAGATGGAAACAACTTGAACTAATTGAGGGCAAGAAATTGCATTCAAAGAAGCAGACTGAAGCTTGATGCAACAAAAAACCTTCCTATCAATTTGAGCCATCCAGAAGTGAAATAATGGGATCCTCTTCACTACAAGTCTTCAAGAAAAGGCTTTAAAAAAAATACTTGGTAAGTACATTTTAGAAGGGACTCTTGTTCAGGTATGAGTTGAACTCTAGAGCCTCTGAGTGTTCCTTAAAACTCTGAGATTTTATCTTTCCTACCTCCACCTCAATTCATGTTAGTTTTCTTCATGGTACCACATTCCATCTAAAAAGGATGACTTTTTATTCTCCAAACTTGACATTCTATCTCCTTTCTCCTGACATTTGCTCAAACATGCCTAAAGTACACTCTTGGTTTTACCTGTCAGAATCCTTATCTCCCTTCAAGGCTCAGCTTAAGTGCCAAGTCTTCCACGAATACAATGGATTTCATGATCCTCCCCTTCCGCTTGTCAGTGTTCCCTACATGCTCAAATGATCTTTTATTTACTTACTTTTCAACATATCATAGGATGACCTAGACATATACTCCTAGAAGGCAGGGACTAATGGCCTCCAAGACAGTTCTCCACCTCTTACTTTGGTGTCTTGCTTACTCCTATCTCCATTGCCTTTCCATGATCATTTCATGTCCGTTCCCCGCTCCCCTAGTTTCTGCCTCTAACTTCAGGAACAGTGACGCCTTTTCTGGTCTTCCCTTCTCTATATACAATCTTGCCTTATTAGAAAGTAAGCTTGGCGGGGCAGCTAAATGGCTCAATGGACAAAGCACCAGCCCTGGAGTCAGAAGGACCTGAATTTAAATGTGACTCCAGATGCTCACTAGCTGTGTGACCCTGGACAAGTCACTTAACCCCAATTACCTTTAAAAAAACAACAAAAAAAAAAGAATGTAATATTGTATTCAGCTCTTACCATAGAACTGACACTCAATAAACATTAGTGGCTCCCTATTACGTCTCCAATCAAATGTAAAATCTCGTTTGGCTTTTAAAGCCCTTGACAACTTGACCCCTTCCTAGTTTTCCAGTCTGATAATTTATTCCTCTCTACATATCCGGCAGACTAGCAACACTGACTTTCTTGCTATTCTACACACTTGATCTCTGGAATCCGTGTCTTTTCACTGGCTGTCTCCCATGCATCACCTCCACCTCTTGGCTTCATTCAAAGGTCAGCTCAAATCTCGCCTTCTGCAAAAGGTCTTCCTTTATCTCCGTCTGCCTCAAATTCCCAACCTTCCATCTGTCTTCCCTCTAGGATTAGCTCCCATTTATCCAGTATCTATTTCATATTTACATAGTTATTAGTCATAATTAGTCATAGGTTGCTGCTTCCACTTGAATGTAAGCTTCTTGAGAGTAAGGTCCTATTTTTTGTCTTTCTTTGTAGTCTCAGAACTTAGAACAGTGCCACACAAAAAGTAAGTGCTTAGTAAATACTTATTAACTTGACATAAAAAGAGCTTTTTGTTGTTGTTTAGTCGATTAGTCACGTCAGATTCTTTATAACCCCATTTGGGGTTTTTTTGGCAAAGATACTGGAGTGGTTTACCATTTCCTTCTCCAGTTCATTCTACACATAAAGAACTGAGGCAAACAAGGTTAAGTGACTTGCCCAAAGTCACACAGCTAGTAAGGGTCAAAAGATGGATTTGAACTCAGGTCCTCCTGACTCCAGTGCCACAGCATTCTATCCACTGTACCACCTAGCTGCCCCCAAAAGTGCTTACTAGATGCCTTTTCATTTTCATCCATCCATCCATCCATTCATTCTTTTAAGCTTTGTATCCCCAGCATGTAGTACACAAAGGTTACTTAATAACATGGACTGAATTGAATCAGTCTTATGTTATTTTTTTTCTTAATAGTACATTCTATTTGTTGAATGAGGTTATAAAGTGCCTGAGAATTAGTATCACGTGTATGTCTCATCCACTGAGCCTACAGTAATGTTACGTAAGTATAAGTACTTTAAAATGGATATTACTCATGATAAACTATATTTATAAAAATAAAAAATACATAAAATAAAGCAGATTCTACAAGAAGGTTAAAAAAACCACAAACATGTCAGAAAGTTCTTGGAAAAAAATAACCATAAGATAATGCAGGTTTGTATTTTTTGTAGGTTTCTAACAGAACTCAACAACATGAAAATGGTTGTTATCTAATACCACAAAAAGGACTGGGTTTAGATTTTTTTTTTACACAAATAAAAATTAGTTGACCAGAGAAATGTTCATGGATCAAAACCATAAACTTGTCACCTCACCATAAGAAAATGGAACCATCACTTCCATTCAGAAGCTTGGGGGAAGGGAATGGGTTGCCTCCACCCTTTGGACCCCCTACCTCTGGGATTACAGATTCTAACCTTTCTCTCTGATTCCTGTCCTGCTGAGGAAGGCTATCTTGAAAGTCTCTCTGAACCTGGTGGTCCTAGAGGCTGGCCAGGAGAAAGCCAGGACCCAGGGTGAGAATGTTTACCTACCCTGTAGAGTACACCTGCCCTTCCTGTAACACTTGGCTATGCTTGGTGCAGCTTTGCCAGAGTTCACACCTAACAGCTACCTTGGTGTTAGCTCAGAAGCTGCAGGAGCCCTGCCTCAATTAACAGAACTGGTTTCATGCCCTGTTGTATTAATCACAAAACCATTGCTATCACAGTCAGGACTGACTTAATCTTTGATGTTACATAAGCAACCCTTGGCAGACACTATCTGAAAGAGGAAATCACCTGCATTACACGTGATGGTAGTGCCTCTTTCCCTTTAATATGGCTGGCTGGTTTGTTTCCCAGGCAGATTCACTTCTTCTCTAGGTCCCCAAACTTTCCCATCATCATCTAGTAATACAGTTCCTTCCTCATAGAAGGATGAGGTATGCACGCTTGTGGTTGGATGGATTAGGTCTGAGGTTAGACTCTAAAGAGATTCAGATACCTAGAAATGATGAATCTTTGTCACACTGTTGCAGACTAAAAACTGCTAAAAATTATTGGAGGTAATAAAGAGAGACACATAAGGAATAAGGACAATTCAGCTATTATTTAAAAGCTGTGCCTAGAAATTGCTGCAACGAATCATTTTTTGTTAGAAGTTTGTTGCTCTTTATTTTTGCCTTAGTTGTTGCTTATGGTGGCAGTACGTATACAAAGCAGCCCCTAGAAGCACCGAAGAACACATTGTTCCTGTGGCAGAACAGAGTGACCTTAGTGAAAACCTCCCATCTCTTTCCCAGTCCCAAGTCTCCTGCAAGAAACCTTCAATTCAAGTACAATTCACACAAAACTAAAACCTCATTAGAATAAACACTTAAAGTACTATTAGAGCATTATGGAAGATTAAATCCCTCCTAATCCACCTTTCTCCACTACTACCAACAGAAAAACAAAAACAAACCAAAAAACCTTGTAATTTCTTAGCCTGGCATTAAAGGTACTGCACTGCATAAACTGATTTGCCTTTGCATTCTATGTATGTCCTACTGCCTCTCTATGTGGAGCCCCTGCTCCAACCAAAGTAACATTCATCTTTGTCCAAATACACGCTGTGCTTTACCCACGCCATTCCCAAATACCTCCATGCTATTATATCCAGTTGAAATACCCCACCTTCTATATTTGTCTCCATCTAAATCCTATCTATGATTCTGCTATGGTGTTAATCAAACAGGCTTTAGTTACATTCCTAGGCTAGCTCACATTTAATATTGTTTCCCTTGAGAAAACGGGCTCCAAGTTTTACAAATACACTTTACCCTCCTTTCCACTTTCTGGTGAATTTGGAAGCAGGGAGAGGGAAGGTTAACTTTATAGCCAAAGTCTTATGGCTAAAATAGTACCATTAGTTCTGTGTTTCCTGTGTCCATGTCTTGTTTCACCAATGATACTGTCAACTGCTACAATATAAACTGCTATTTCAGCAAGATTATGGATTAAATAGGCTTTTGTGACTGGTCTGGGAACACAGCCACCATTTATAACATTGTTTCTAGAGATAATGAATGCAATCCAAGTTCCAATCTGGGAACTTGGTGCACCAATGACATATCTTCCCCTTCAGGACTATAAGCAGAGACTTTTTTCCGCATTCCTTATTCCCATAACCACAGTGGCATAGGAGGGTTACTCTGAAATATGAGATAAAATTCTCTTCTCTTTACATGTCAGCCACACACACATGCATGTGTGCATTCACATACATACATACACACACACACACATACACATGAGCATACACAATGTTATATCTTTTATCTGAAACCTACAAGTGACTAGGACTTTCTCCCTGATTTCTGCTGAACCAAAGAAAACAAGCTATAAAAGCAATATTGTGACAGGAATACCATATAACTCTGTTCTCTTTTTTAACACGCCAATCTCACTTCTAGCTTCCTCCTAGCCTAGTTTTGCGAAGTAAAACAAAAAAGCATTTAAGTACTATCTGCTGGCTTTGATGTATATTTTATCTATCTAAGAAAAGAATATATGTATGCAAAGAGTAAAAAGTAAATTCATTTATTATTTTTTGCTTTTTCTGTCAAAATAGAAAAGGTACTTAAGTATCAGAAATCATTCTTCAATATAGCTGAAACAATTTTAGGTCCTTAAAGGAACATTTGTATCTCTCAGATACAAGTCTTAAATATGAGGCTCTTGGGGTGATACTCAGTGATTTTCAAATATATACATCCATATAGGAATAGATATGTAAATATGCAGGCATATCTCATTTTATCACATTTTGCTTTATTGTGCTTTGGAGATATTGAATTTTTTTTTTTTAACATATTGAAGGTTTGTGGCAACCTAGCATTGAGCAAGTTTACCGGTGCCATTTTTCAACAGCTTGCACTCACACTGTGTCTCTGTGTCACATTTTGGTAATTCTCACAATACTTTTAACTTTTTCATTATTATTCTGTTATGTTGATCTGTGATCAGCAACCCTTGGCATTACTGTTGTAAATTGCTTTGAGGCGTCACAATCTATGCCCATACAGGACTGTGAAATTAATTGATAAATGTTGTGTGGGTTTGACTGCTTCACTGACCAGCCATTCCAGTCTCTCTCCCTCTCCTCAGGTGTTTCTATTCTTTGAAAAACAATATTCAAATCAGGTGAATTAATAACTCTATAATGGCCTCTAAGTGTTCAAGTGAAAGGAAGAGTCAACCAATGAGGCAAATTTCATTGTTGTCTTATTTTTAAGAAACTGCCACAAGCCACCTCAACCTTCAGCAACCACTACCCTGATGAGTCAGCAGCCATCAGCATTGAGGTAAGACCCTCTACCAGCGAAAAGATTATGATTCACTGAAGGCTCAGATGACAATTAGCATTTTTTAGCAATAAAAGTTTTTAAAATTAAGGTTTTTCATTTTTTTAGGCATAATACTATTGCACACTTAATGGATTACAATATAATGTAACATAACTTTCAAATGCATTAGGAAACTAAGAAATTCATGTAACTGACTTCACTGAGGTATTTGCTTTATTGTGTAGTCTGGAACTAAACTCAATATTCCTGAGGTATACCTGTATATACATATTTACACATATACACACATGAAAATACATATGTATATCATATATTATAAATACACAGTATATATAAAAGGACCTATTATACATAGTTTTATGTATATGTTTTATATATATATATATATATATAAAACATCATTCACACAAAAATTCATTAAAATCAAGGATATTTTTGGCTCTGTGTAAAAGGAAGAACTTCATAACAATCAGAGTTATCCAATAAAATAATGAATTTGACTGCTTTACACAATCAAGACTATATGACCAGAGATATGCAAATGAAGTCTAAATGGCAACTTGGGCAGATGACCCCTAAATTCTCTTCCTTTCCACTTTTATCATTCTAAAATATCAACAATTTAAAATCATAAAACTGATATCTCCAAAGGGCTCCATAAGCAACTACAACTAGTTGATAGTACTAACAATCTTATACATCATAGATTGCTGCCCATAAAACATCTTCCTATACAAGGAAGCAAATAACCTTCAGCTCTTATGGAGCGAATCCTACACAGGAGTTTCTCAGGGCAATTGTCAGCACTTTGTTTTCTTTTCAAAATTCCTCCCTTAAGTTTTTCAAATGTATAAAAATAATTATAAATCACAACTTGTATTTATATAGTACTTTAAGATTTGTAAAGTACTATCTCCATATAACTGTGACTAGATAGTACCAATAATATTATCCCAGTTACACATATGAAGAAACTGAGGGTCAAAGAGGGTAATTAAATTGTTCAAAGCCAGGATTCAAACTCATGTCTCTTGACTTCAAACCTAATATTTTTACCACTGTGCCATATTGCATTTGACCCTGCATAGAAGAGAAACAGATGGAGAATTACGCCACCTTTAAATACTATTGCATTAACAAACAAGTCAAGACTGATATTAAAGTATAATAATTCCATGACCAGAGTGTATGAGGTGTTCGGGAGGACTAGCACCTCTGGTGTGAGGGTTTGCCAAGCCCTTTTCAGAGCTGCTGATCCACCTTTAGCATCCATCTGTCACCTAACTCTCACCCATGGCTCCAAAAAACTGTAGCATGCACAATGGCCACACCTCAATAAAACCATCTGGACAGATGGGTTAAACCAGGTTGAAGGTAACTGACAAGCCTCAAACCTTTCACTGAGTTAGGGAAATATCTACCCAAAGCATTTGAAAACTTTCCCCAATGGAACTGGTAGATGAGAACAATTTGTTCCAATAGCCAGGAAGGAGGCTGAAGCAGGCTCTGTGGAATGCTTATAGGTTGATCAGACATTGAAGTTGCTGACGTGGTCATCTACTGCATCCCAAGTATCATCATCTCGACTTTTGTCACTGGACTCTGATGACTGTAGAAGAGAGGGTGAGGCTGATGACTTTGGGCATCTCTGCCTCACTTAAATCCAATTCATACTCCAGTCAAGACATCAATCATTGGTCATCTTCAGGTTGGAGGTGGGGGGAACAAAAAACAGAATCAAAGGACAAACAACAATTGCATGACCACTCACTCGATAGAAAGAAATCTACATTTCCTCTCAGGGGAAACCTCTGACCCCTATTAATTTAAGTGTTAAGCTGGCACTTAGGCAAGGAAGAAAATTTCAAATTAGGCTAAAATTAAACTATGTGTGAAAATTAAAAAATAAAACTTTACAGTAATTTAAAAATCTATATCAGTATATGATATATACAGGTTTAATCTAATCCAAAATTTCATTCTTATTCTCCTGATCTCCACTGATGTCTACATGATTTAGTGGTAGAAGGGACCTCAGAGATCATCCCATCCAATATTCTCATTTTACAAATGAAGAAACTGAGGCACAGAAAATTCAGGCAACTTATCCATTGTAGACAGTAGCCAAGCTTAGATCTGAGACCATATCCTAATTCAATATTTCTTTCATTACATTATATGCTTAAAATGTGTTAAATAACTTTTTAGTACCTTTATAGTTCTGTTTAAATAGATTCAAGACTTGACCAATCCTAAGCTAATGGAAGTTTTTTCAGCACTGATAAAATCAAATAACTACAACTAAGACATTAAGTACAACCATATAAGTATTAAATAGTAATTTTAAAAATTATTTGATTAGCAGGGTTGCTAACAAGAGAAGGGACAGTTGGGCACTTTATCTGAGCCCCAAAGTGACAGAGAATCAGTGTGCCATTCCCCCTACCAAGCTTGCCATCTGGGTTCTGATCAGACAAGTCAACATAGCTCAGTAGGGTAGTCACTGTGTTGTGTCTATCCAATTGAGCATCAGCTACACTTCAATGGATTACAGTTTTGTCAAACAGTCTCACACCATTCCTCCACTCTACGAGTGCTTTCTTTGTGCCAAAAGTGGGGGGTAAAGGTCCTGTGACAGCTGGTGTTGGCCTGAATCTCAATTCCCAGATGGTAGGAAATACTAACGATGACTGCCATTCATTAGTGTCCCAATGAGCCAGAAACCCAAATCCAAATTGGAGGAATGTGAGTAAAAGGAGAGAGTTAAGGACAAGATTCTATCTTTTCATACCGGGACATTGTAAAGATGGCATGAGAAAAATGGGTGGAGGTGGGTAAGTAGTATGTCCATTATTTTGTCACTAAATGAACTAACAATGGTGTCAAGTCAGTATGGTTTGCCAGCAACCAGAAATAAGTGAGTAATACTCAGTTATAGATCATTGGAAAATTAAATGATAACTTTTGCTTAAGTACTAAAAGAACCCCCAAAGCTTTCTGAACAGAACTTCCCTTCTTAAGAATCCAGCTTCTTGGCCCCTAACCAAATTTTCTCTGGGGTTTAGTATCCATTTAAATCAAAAATCTTCTTTCACACCTGTAGTAGAATTTGAAACATAAGAATCAATTGAAAAGTACCTTAACATTTAAGCCTTTCTGGAATTATACATTTATGAAACAAGGATTCAGTCTGCCTATAAAATACGTAACGTGGTATTGTGATGAAACAAGCCAAACAGAAAGCTCCCTGGGTATTTTGCCACCTGTTAACTCTCCACTTCTGCCACCCTGAGTCAACTAAGGGAGAGGAGGTACATCTCTTTCAAAGACAGAGCCCTTGGAACCATTTTCCTTCCCCTTGGTTTCTGAAGTATAATTCTCCCACAGGATCTGTTCAGTTCAGAACGTAGATAGCTAGACAAAGTACAAAACTACTACAAGATATAAAGATCTCAAGACTTCCTCACTTGTAAAATGAGAGAGACTGATTAGATAATATCTAGGGTCCATTTTACCTTCAACTTTCTAATATACAGATAATGCAAATTACCTAAACACAGAATCTTATTACTTAAAAGGGATGGAAGTCATGTACTCATTCAGATTCTTAGCAAGCTGTTGCTCCAGATTCCACTGCCAACAAAGTAAATCTATACCTTTAACTCTGCTCCCTGGGCTTCCTAGACTGACGCTGGCAGACCCCCAAGGTCCACCACTCAGTTCCAGTTCCAAATTGCATTCAGAGCCATGTCACATCTCCATCTAGAAACTTCTCACTCCTCAGGAAACCTTGAACAGTAATGCTTTCTCACCTACTCAGCAGCCTTCAAAAGCCCTCCCAGAAGGCTGGTCTGTCATAGCCTTGATTCAGTTTATGTGATAACATGCATTATCATCTAGCTTCTTCCTAACAGCTGTCTCTTACAATGCTCTCATTCCTTATCTCTACCTCCTGGCCTCCTTGGCTTCTTTCAAGCCCCAGCTAAAATCTCACCTTATACAGGAAGCCTTTCCCAATTCCCTGTAAAAACAGAGATGCTCTCAAAACCAAATATTATTCTGAGGAGATAGGATTATGCCATAGCTGTCCAATGGTATATGAAGATGAACACTGTCCAATATCATTAGAATCGTGCTCTAATTTGGGGTTTTGTTTTGTTTTGTTTGTTTGCAGTTGTGGTGATGGATTTGCACAGTTTGCCTGTGAACCAAGGTACGCATTTTAGGAACCCGACTGAGATCCAAGATTCACTCTATAAATGTAGAACAGAATGAAACTGATAGTCCCACAAAAAAAAGAACACATCCATGACCTTCAGCAGCATTTTGACCCAACCAACTGGACATACCAGCTACAGAGAATGTCATCTAGGTCAAACTTGGGTAGGATATTTTTTTCGGGGGGGGTGGGGTGGGAAAGAAGGTATGGAGCAGCAAATACCAAAAGAAAATCTAGTGAAAAAAGAATAAACTGACTGTAACTGCATATAGTGGATTCTCAATGAAAATTTGTTACTAGGTATAACAGTAATCATTTCACAGAATGTCACAGTTACAAAGACTTTAGCTACTATCTAGTCCAACCTCCTATTCAGATGAGGAAAATAAGAGAGGAACTAACTTTCCCAAGGTCACATAATTACTTAGCAGAGTTAGATACCACATCTCTTGACTCCCACTCCAGTGGGCTTTTCCTTGTAACACAATGTCTCCATAAATTATTCATCTAAAATCTAAGTACTGCAACACAACCTTTAGATTACCAAAACCTATAGGCTGAGAAAAAGTCATTGTTTTCAGGTGGTTTAACACTGCTTTTATGAATCAGCACTCTACAATAGCTTGATTGTCAACTTAATGCTTATCCCAGTCATTTGCAGCTGCTGGGGAGTGGGGAGCTTAGAAATTTCCACAGAAGAAGCAAACTAGCTACTGATAGTAAAAACAGTTGGTCTTTTGGAGGCACATTTTAAACTCACACAAAAGGAGCCCCAGTGGCTTAACTTGAGCATGAAGAAGAAAAGATGAAGCTCGGATAGGTCAGGATTACAGTCAGCTAAAAGATCAGCGTATAATTAATTAACTAGTCTGTCCTAAGCCCTAATACGTTCAGGCAACTGAATGGCTCAGTGGATAGAGTGCTGTGCCTAGAATCAGGAAGACCCAAGTTCAATGATGGTCTCAGACACTTACTAGTTGTGTGATTCTGGACAAGTCATTTAACCTCTATTTGCCTTAAACCACTGGAGAAGGAAGTGGTAAACCATTCCAGTATCTTCGCTAAGAAAACCCCTGAACAAGTATGGTCTACTGGGTCACAAAGAGTCGGACATGACTGAATGACTGAACAATTCAACTATGTTCCTAAGTATTAGGGAACAGATATGCTACTACCAAAACACTCTACTACCAAGGAACTTGTACTCTAATAAGGAAGAAAATAAGTACATATAACAATAAAAATAGCATAAATATAAAATTAATAAATATAAATATATGTGAAGCAGTTAAATAAAAGTAGTTTGGAGGGAAGGGCAGAAACAACTGGGAGAATCAGGGGAGGCTTCATGTGGAAGATGGTGTTTGAGCTATGTCTTTAAGATAATTGATATAGATATAGATAGAATTATAGATATAGATGTCATTTGCATAGAATCAATAGCCAAATCCATGGGATCTGATGGGATTATTGAGAGTGTAGGGGGAGGGGAAGGAAGGGGGAAAGAGGGGAAAGGAGGGGAGAAGAGGAGAGGAGGCCAAGTGCCAGGAGCATCCACAATTAGGGGACAAGATATAGACGATAAGCAGCAAAGAGGATGAAGACCAAGCAGTCAGCCAGGTAGAAGAAGAAATAGAAGAGAGTAGTGTCATGAAAACCTAGAAAGGATAGAATAGCCAGAAGGAGATGATGGTGAACACTATTCAGTGTTTCAGATAAGTCAAGAAAAATAAGGATTGAAAAAAGACCCTCAAATTTTACAAGTATATACAAGTGAATTTCTACAAGGCCAAGAAACATTTACAATGGAGCCAGGGGTGTAATCTGGACCTTGAGCAAGACGATCATGAAGAGTTGTCTGGAGGGGGTGATCATGTAACCTAGAGAGTATCAAGGTTGTGCTGGGCTTTCACTCCTGTTCCCAATTTGTTCCCTCAGAAACTGGTCATTCAATCACATGTGGTGGGACTAGTTATTCTATAAAGAGAGATGGTTCTTGCTCCCAACTGACTGACAGTCCACCTCTGATGTCATAGGAAAGTAGGTGTTAATTGGCTTAAAAAGCTAGGAATTTCCCAGAGAAAAGATGGCAGATATGGAGAATTCAAAAAAAAATTCAGGGTAGAAAAACAGGGAGAAGAAGAAAGCATCATTTAGAGCAGAGATAGCTTGTCGCAAAAAAGGAAAGGCCCCACATCAGAAATTTTTTTCAGACTAACACAATACTCTAACAGCTTTAAGTGGTAATGACTCTTTCATAATTTAAGATAGTAGTCCATAATCCTTTTTTACTTTTTAAAGTTCTGTTAATGGCTGGCATGTGACAGCTGTTTGTGACTTAAATTTTTAAGTAAGTTAGTTATACTAGTAATAAATAATAATAGTAATTTATAGAGAGCTTTAAGACATGCAAGGTATTTTTCTATTCATCATTTCATTTATCCTCAAACATCCTATGAAGAAGATCCAAGTACAACTACATCCATTTTAAAAATGAGGAAATTGAGGTGAGGAGAGATTAAGAGCATGGTCACAAAGCTTGAGTTGTCAGAATCTTTCAACTGACGTAGTCCTGACTATATCCACTAGACCAAGGCTATTTGTTGTTTACAAGACCACAAAAATCATAATTTATGTGTGATTTTAAAGCTCTTACAAATTCTCTTCTCTTCACTGTATACAGGGTGTCCCAAAATTCTTAGGGCAGTTCCATGCTTTGGTAGCTTGAAACTTCCCTAAGACTTTTGAAGCACCCTGTATAAGAGAATTTATAGGAAGCCAGCAGCAAAGGTTCTACCATTTACATAATGTTCTACATTTTACTATCAGAGGAAACAACAGCTATTAGCAAAAGTAACTTGCATATCTATTTTATATATATACCTATTTTAATCTTACTGGGCTTCAATTTCCCCATGTTCAGAATGATGATGTTGGACAGAGAATCTGTAAGGTCCTTTCTCACTTTTGCATTAGATGGGCAATAAAATCTAAGCAATAGCATAAAATAGAATACTAATTCAAAGAAGCATGCATGTATACCAAACCTCTCCAAAAAATTTGTTTTTTCCTAACTCCATACTTTTTTTGGTTCTATACAATTTAGAACTTTATCACATAATATCATGTAGCAGCTGAGGGCACACCATCTAATTGGTAGGGCCAGGTCTACACAGAGATGACTACCTCTAGGTTCAAGGTACCCTATGGATTCATAGACACTAAAAATCATGTACCACTAGCCTCCATTGACTTGTTTACTTTTAAGCATCAACCAAAGAATAGAGATTAGTTCAAAGCAAAGTCATTTAATGAAATGGCATTATAGGAAAATGCAATTCCAACATTTCCCTCAAAAACTTGGGGTGTGCCCCAAAAGTATATGCTACCAGCAGAAAGAGTGGGTACATATAATGAATGGGTGGGAAATTACATCCAGGGTGTCCCAACAGTCTTAGTGCAGTTTTAAACTAAGGAGCTTACATAGGGGAACATTTCTGTTTGATGTACATGTGTAGAGAATACACACAGTCAAGACCCAGATGAAAAGAAGCAACTCACACTTCCACTGCTGAAGAGCTAATGATACCTACAAGGGATGTCATCACACACCCACCGGTTCTGCTCCTCACTGCTAGACAATACCTCACTGGATAAATATGGCTGTGTTGGAAACTGCTCTGCCAGACGCATAGAGGATAGTGGTGCCAGGTACAACCCTGATATATGTACGAAGCTTCTCATAGGATCATAGATCTGGAGCTGAAAGAGACTTTAGAAGTCATCTAATCCAATACTCTCATTTTACAGATGAGGAAACTAAGGCCTATAGAAATTGTTACTTGTCCAAAGCCACTCAGCTTCAGAAATGGGATTTGAACCCAGATCCTCCAGAGTCTGTGCTTTTTCCTTTTATTTTTAAATTTAATGTTATTTTTTCAATTAACAAAAATTTATTTTTTTTCTCCCTCCAATTTTCTTCCCTACATTCAAAAACAAAACAAAACAAAAAAGAAATCCTTGCAACAAGTATGCATAGCTAAGCAAAACCCACATTGGCTATTTCCAAAAACATATGTCTCACTCTGCATCTTGATTCCATCACTTCCCTGTTAGGAGATAAATAGCATGGCAAGAAGAAAGCATTCTTTTTTTGTTCAAAAACCAGAGTGTTCTTTTTAATAGTTGTTAGAAAAACAGTCACCCTAAAGTCGCCTTTTTGTCCTTTACGGAATGATCTGTTGCCTTCCCTTCAGACTGTTGCCTACAAGGCTTGTCATCTCAAGTTCCAAACCCAAGTAATTGTGAGCAGAGTAAGCCTTCTCCCTCTCCAGCTCAGTAGCTAGTCCTCTCAGGCTAGCCTGTTTTTTGTTTTGTTTTGTTTTCCTTTTGACTAAACTTTCTGCTCACTGGGCATAGGAGATCAATCTCTCTCTCTCTCTCTCTCTCTCTCTCTCTCTCTCTCTGTATATATATTATATATAAAATATATATGTATGTATGTATGTATGTATAGTTCATGGTAAGGTTTTCTTGATTTTAATCTCTAAAGTCTAATAAGAGATAAGCAACTATCAAACAATGCTAGGGTTTGGGGTCCTCTATTTTTTTCCAATTCTAGCTCTCTTCATTTTCCAATGTAGACAAATGGGAGGAGAAATGGCACAGAGCTAAACTCAGGGGGGACAAGGTCATTGTCTCTTGGACCCATCTAGCCATATTCCTTGCCTTTACTATAGAGATGTGGCCAGCAACAACCAAAAAAGCCTTTGAGCTCATCCTTACACCATGTTTCCAAAGTATTTCATGCGTATATGCCCAGTCTCCCAAGCTAGACTCTCAGTTCCGGATTGTACCCTATAATTCCT
The DNA here is from genome assembly GCF_900497805.2 of Vombatus ursinus. NCBI lineage: Eukaryota > Metazoa > Chordata > Mammalia > Diprotodontia > Vombatidae > Vombatus > Vombatus ursinus. Next base: position 49,337,171 of record NW_020954608.1, on the reverse strand, counting down.
CTTTTTAATCACAGAGCACTTAATATTGTACTACACAAATTTGAGAGGGAGAAAGGATCGGCCTATGATGTCACTGGTGTAGAAACTCCCAGTGAAGAAATTTGACCTACCAATGCACTGCCAAGTTAAGCAACATAATCTTAGAGTTGCTCACGGCATGTGACTAGGGCAAGGTTTGAAGTTAGGTCAAGGATAGCCCTCAATCCACTACTTCATTCTATTTCACCTCTTAGATGCAGATTGGGTAGCCAAACGTCAAGAATTCAATATTTCACCACTTTGCCCCGTTTCTTAGACTTACAGGCTTTTAAAAGTTTTTCAACTTGTAAATAAAACTTCAGTTAAGTTTTAACAAAAACTTATCCTGCCTTTTATCAGAAAGATTCACTATGAAAAAAAAACCTGTATATTTTTAGTGTTTTTTAATTTAAAATTAGTACCCAGGAACAAGTTGTTTTACTTTTAAAAGTGATAGTATAGGCTACAATGAGCCACAAACTAGAAAAATTAGTAGTAGTGAGTGTAAATATTTACTATCAAGTACCATTCTCCTGCCTCTACAACTTTTATTCATATTAATGTAAACTGGGGTTCTTTAAACGTAATTTAAACAGCTCTTATATTGAGCAAGATTTCATACAATTTTAGACAGAAGATCCAAATGAAGAAACTTTTATCTTTATGGTGGGCAAGAAAGGACTAGAAGTGTGCCCTCTTGCAGGTGACAGGATAAGACTGTTTTAAAACAAAAATCCTGAGATACTGACAGTGAATTAAAGAAAGCTACCAAAAACTGAAACTTATTTCTTGAGGATATAAAAAGAAAATTAAAATGGAGCAATTAATGTTACTAAGGAAATATCATTTTCAAAGAAAACTAAGGAAATGGTAAGTCTTGCCCCTTAAAAAGCATTTATTTTACCGTCATTTCCTTTTTGCAGTGTTTATGATATAGACAATCGAAAAGTTTACCATGAAGATAACTGAAGCTCACGCATTAACATATGCTATAGAATACTAGAGTAATTCTACAGAGAAGTTAATAAGATTCTCCAAAACAAGCCAACATATGCCATGATAGTCAGTAACTACCAAAAAAAAAAAAAAAAAAGGAGAGGGGGGGATTGACAAAAATGTGGTTCTGTGGTCTGTTTAGAAGCCCCATTCCCATATAACACTAATGCTTCCCCCCAGAAGATGCAGGATGTGGTTAGAATCAAATGACATCATAAAATTTGAAAAGGATTATATCTTAATCATTAGAAAATGACTGGTGTGTGAGTCAGATGAAAATTATCTGCTAGGGTTCAATGAGAACATAACCAATTAAAGCAAGGGTCAAATTCAGCATGAAGACATAGGAAAGGCTAATCAGTTGGTGACAGAGGCTACTATAACATAAACCAGCTGTCGATATAAAAAAAATAAAACCAGGAAAATATATGATTAAAATACAGAAAGTAGAGAAGGCAAATACAAAAATGGAAATGGAAAATAAAAGAAGAAATCTATATAATAATGGATTTGGGTGTCGCCCTCTCAATCAAAGGCCCTACAGTCCTTTTCAGAGATTTCTGACAAATATTCAGGGACATTTCAAAGGATCATAGCTCTGGAGCTGGAAGGGGCTAAACTGTAGCCATCTAGTCCAATAATTCCTTCATTTAACCAATAAGGAACTAAGGCTCATAGAGGCTAATCCAATTCAAAATGCATTCAATAGATTAACTTTTTTTTTAATCCAAGTTAACTGCCCTGGGCAGAAGAAGAATAGAAAAAATGGAAAGAGCTAGCAAACATCTTAATTTCAAAAGATTCAATAGGAGATGCTGCTTAAAGAAGGAAGTATACTTTCCAAGAAATAAAAGAGAAAATAGGTAAATGGCTATGGACTTGACATACTAACTCAGAATGTGAAATAGACTCATTTCAATGGTCCAAGAACCACTCCCTATAGAAAGCAAAAAGGACAAGTAAAGCAGAGGGGTATAAAAAAGCAAAAGCTTCAAATATGGCAGAATCGTTCACTATCAAGGAAGTGGAGGAAAAAATGTAACACTGTCAGCTGAGACTCCAGGGTTAGACTTCCTTGGTCCACCTGTGCAAAAGCCAGTACCTCAAGAGGAAGTATGAATATGTTTCAGGTGTCAGAGTGGGACACAATGAAGCCAAGCTGAGAATAGTGGTATCAGTAAAGAGAACTCAAAAGGTTTGCTGAGGCAGCGAGAAAAAGAGTTTTAAGGCCCCATAAGACAGCCAGGAACCCAAAGCAGCAGCAACAGGGAAAGAGGGTCCCAGTGGAAAGAGAATTGCCAGGAAAAGCCATGATGTAAAGAGGTAGAAGGCCCTAATGTGTAGGAGCCAGCCTAGCCCCTCACCAGGTTAGTATTAAGTAACTGAATCACTATTAGTTTCTGTGAGAGTTGCCTATTAAAAGGTGATCCCTTCTCTGCTTTCTTTCCTGTGTAAATAAAATTGATCTATGCTTTTAAAGCCTGAGTACTGGTAAGGAAAGCTCAAGACCACTTTTAGAGGTGTAGCAAATACCTAAGTTCCCAGCTTCCACCTGAGCAAAAGCACCGAGCCAAGCTAGAGCTGCCAAAAACATGGAGGGAACTTCTGGCACTGGGGCTATGTTGATAAAACAGAGGATAAAAGAACCAAATCTGTAAAATGAGAGGATTGGACTAGGTGGCCCTGCAGTTCCTTCCAGCTCAAGATCTATGATCCTCCAAAGTGAATTAAAACAAAGAGCCGATTTGCTTAAAAGACCAATAATACTGATAAACAATTAGCAAAATTAATCAGAAAGAAGAGGGAAATCAAATGACCAAAATCAAAATGAGGAACAACATAACAAATGCAAAAGAAATGAGGAAAATTCTCAGTTATATGCCTGAGAGAACTAAGAATACTTTTAAAGTGAATGTTTATAAAAATACTAGAGGGACAAATTTATAAAACAGAAAATATGTGATAAATATAACAATCTCAGGAGGGGAAATTAAACAGGGCATCTGAGTTGCAAGATGAAAAGGATCAGATCAATTCACAAATAAATAGCAAATATTAAAAGAACAAATTATCTTTAAATGAACTGATTTGGAAAAAACAGAGAGAGATGCTATGAGTTAGCTAATACTTGACGAAAGATATCAATTTGGTCTACAAAGCTGATAAAAACAAAAAAGAGGAGAAAACTAAAGACTAATAATAAAAGACATTTCTTTTGTTATAGGACTCAGGATTTTATCAGTATAGGGAATTCTTGGTGGAAAAGCACTCTTTATAAATGCAGATTGGCAAAGGTCTGGTAAATCTTAGAGAGTTGTCTGGGACACAGAGATTAAGTGATTTGTCTGGGGCCACACAAAAGCCTATCGCAGAGGAGGCACATCAATCTAGATCGTCCAAACCTTGAGGCCAGCTCTCTACTAGAACCCATTATCTTTTTATTGAATCATCTTAAATACATCCAAACATATCTTTTTTTTTAAATTGCATACACATTAAAACAAGGTGTCCTCCAAGGCTCTATCCTGATCCCTCAACTCTTTCTACACTCATCTTCATTCTTAGTATCAGTTTCACAGATCATCTTCTGACAGATGACTCCCAATCCATGTCTAGCCTACATTTCCAACTGGAAATACACATCATAGAAATGTCAAACTCAACATGTCTAAAAACAGAATGCATGATATTTGTCCCTACTCCAGATTTCTCTGTTTTTGTTGTTGGCACCACTATCCTCTCAGTCACTCAAGTTCACAATTTCAATCATACTCAACTTTTCATTCTTTCATCACCCCCTCTGCATCCAATCAGTCATTCAGTCTTGTCAGTTTACCTCCACAATGTTTCTCCTATCTATCCCCATCTATCTGCTCACACAATCACCACCAGGATTTTAGCTCAATCTCACTAGCCTATAATGCACAGCTTTTTAAAAACTGGGGCATTTGCCCTTCTCTAGTCCCTCTGTACTTCTGCCATCTCCTCTCATTTTTCAAAGATGATGAAGTGGTTCAGTAATCACATCTACCAGTTCTTTCAGGACCCTAAGTCCAGGGCTAGTGAGTTGAAGGAGAGAAGCTTCTATCCCTTTTCTTCTATATTTTCTGGTCTAAGAATCACTCTTCTTGGCAGAGAAATCAGATGCAAAATAAGATTCTTTTTTTTAGAACTTTTTAAAACTTTTTCTCCTTTAACCTTTAGCATCCCATTCAGCTCAAGCTGCAGTTCTATTTTGGATCTTCTTCCTCCACCTGACCCCCATGCCAATATAACCTTAAAAAAAAAGAAAAGAAAAAAAAACTTTTGTTGCTCTCATTCATTACCAGCTTTCATTTATTCTTAGTAGTTTTGCCACTTTTTGTATTTTGTATTCATCCTTTCACATATATTTATCTTTACCTTTTGTACTTTTTTACATTTATATTAAACATATTTTCATGTTAGTCATGTTGTAAAGAAGAATTAGAACCAATGGGAGGAACTGAGAGAGAGAGAGAGAGAGAGAGAGAGCGAGCGAGCGTATGGCACAATTTGCATTCAGACTCCATAGTTCTTTTTTCTAGATCTGGATAGCATTTTCCATCATGAGAATTTTAGAGTTGTCTTAGATTCTTGTATTGCTGAGAAGAGCTAAGTCTATTACAGTTAGTCATCACACAGTGTTGCTGTTACTGGTGTACATGTTTTGTTTTTTTTTTAAACTTAAGTTGATCAATGAATTCCTTGTATATTCACATTGGTCTCCCAAAGTAGATCAGGTTACCTTGGGAAGCTGTGTGTTCCCCATCAATGGAGGTCTTCAAAAAAAAGGTTGGAGGATCATGTGTCAGTGCATTGGTGATTTCCAGATAAGTTGGACTACATGGCTGCTAAGGTCCTTTCTAACACTGAAATTTTGTGATTCTGTATACATTATTTATACAATGTATGCCACACTTTTATAGCTCTTACTTTCCACATATGTTTAGATAATGGGATTATTTCATTTTTTCATCACCCCAGCTCTACTGTATACTCCTTAAAAAAAGGAACAGGATTATGCATAGTTTTCTACTCTTCATAATGCCTGGAACATTTCTGAGCACAGGAAATTAGTCCTTAGTCCTTTCATTATTCCTACTCTACAGAAGGTTGACTATTGACAAGTCAGAGTAATAGGGAATTTTACATCTGGACAGAACCTTAAAGAGGGCCATATCCAAACACATACATTCATTCATTTATTTATTCTCTCCCTCCCTCTCCCTCTCTCTCTCTCTCTCTCTCTCTCTCTCTCTCTCTCTCTCACACACACACACACACACACACATTTTGAAAATGTGTCAGTTCTTCCTCCCTCTGGTCCTACTATGCTATTAACCTCATAAAACATTTTGCAGAAGAGGTATGTGTTATCCAAATTCCAGTTGAACATCACTAAAATAAAATCCAATATGTATCTTGTTTTGATTTAGCTGAAATCACTTTCACTATTAGAAGGTAATTATGTTGTCTTCCTGTTTCAACCCGGGGGAATAATATACAAAGAGGCTGGAAAGATAGGCTGGGGCCAGGTTGTGAAAGGGCTTTCAAAGGTTACTCAAGATGTTCTCATTTTTTCCTAGAGTCAATAGAGAATGACTAGTTTACAGAGTAGGGGAGTGAAATAGTTAGATCTGCACTTAAGGAAAAAGCATTCTGGCTACAGTGTGGATATTAGACTGGAGTGGGAAGAGAGTTGAGAGCTGAGCAGGTAAATTAATTAAGAGTCTATTTTAATAATCCAGGCAAGAGGAGATGAAGATATAAACTAAGGTGGTAGCTGTGTGAGTAAAGATAAGGGGTCAGAAGCAAGAGATGTTGTGGAAGTAGAAATTGCAAGATTTGGCAACTAACTGGATGGGAAAAGTTGAGGATAACATTAAGGTTACAAATCTGGGAGACTAGAGAACTGTAGTACAAGAGAAATGGATTTGGAAGAAAATATAATGAATTCTATGTTGTATATGCTGAGTTTGAGATGTCACATCTAGCCCCTAGGTAAGAGAAATATATGAAAAGAAGCTTGTGTTGTGGTGGGGGCAATAAAGCATAGTACAGCAGGAATTCAAGAATGGTCTAAGACAGTGGTATTCAAAATGGGTACAATGACCCAACCAATGGGAAGGTAGAGAGAAGGATCACATCCCACCCTACATGTCAGCAGACCACTGTAGAACTTGTTTCCAACACAACCACACCTATATTTTATCCATCATTGCCCCAAACTCACCCCACTCCTCTGCTTGCAGCTGCTACCCATGCTTCCAACCTCACTTCTTTTCCACAGGGTATCTTATAACCTGAGATCTAGACATCCACAAGAGCATCTGTAAAAATATTATTGGGAAAATTTTCTCCCTCTAAGCATACTCATCACATACCTTGAAAATCACAGTAGCAATAATAAAATTTAGAGCTGAAAGAGTACTTTGAAGTTATCTAACTCCCTCCACCCCACAACCTCAACATCTGACCATTTTACAGATATATTGCTTTTTCCTCCCATAGTATTGTTATACTATGTTCAGAGAAAAAAATAATAAAATTTCATCAATGTAGTAGCCAACCATGACTTTAGGTATCCTGATGACCAAGCGTGTTTCCCATTTCTTTGCAGAGAGGTATTGGACCAGACATTCAGAATGAGACATAATATTTTCAAACATAACTAATATGCTGATTTGTTTGCTTGCCTATACTTATTTGTTAAAAGGGAGGGTCTTTTTTAGGGGGTTGGGAGAGACGTAGGTGGGTGATGACAAGGACACAAAAAAGAAAGGAAGAAAACAAGGAAAAGAATGTTAATGAAACTTTAACAATTAAACACACAGAAGTGAGTAGTAGGAAGTTCAGATAAGCCCCTGCAGACAAGAAGGGCAGTTTTGTTACTGAATATTTAAAATTTTTAAAAACTACATAACATATTCACAATTTTATATAAAATAATTCTTTTTTCTTCTTCATACATTAAAACTTCCATGTCCATTGATGTTTGTTAGGTTCATAATAAAAAAAAATTTTTTTTTTAACATGATAGCATTAGCTGGTGTCACTACAGAATTATGCCCCAGTCTGGGAAAATGTGGTACAGCAATGGCCTAAAAATCAAGAAGTCACCTTGGGCACAAGCTGGATGCTATTACTGCTACAATCTCTTTCTGCTACAACCAACAAAGTATCATTCAATCAATAAGTACTGAATGTCAGCTATGTCCATAAAATGTGTAAAGAAAAGATTAAGTGCTGATCACAACCCAATTATATAATTTATTAATACAAAATGTCTGGAATCATAGTTAGCAAAAGGGCTAACTTCATTGCAACATATAGCCAAAGCAGATGGTTCTGAAATAGATAGTTATGAATCTTTCATTCATAGCAACTAACTAGACACACATGAGCCAGACATGCTCCAAGGATAACTCCAAGAGTGTGTAATCTGAGAGGCACACTTGAAAGTGCCTGGTTTTACTAATCACGAGGACAAGTTAACCAAGGGATTCTTAACTTTTTTTTGTCATGGTTCCCTTTGGCAGTCTGGCGAAGCCTAGGGACCCCTGCTCAGAATCATTCTTTCTAAATAATTGAAGGGAATGCTAAGTTTCAGTTAGAGGTTAGTGAAAACCAAGAAGTATATTTTCCTTATTTAAATTCACAGGCTCCCTAAAATCTATCCATAGATCCCTTGAGGGTCCACAGATCCCAGGGTAAGAATGTCTGAGCTAACTTTTTTTTAATTGTCACTATGTGAAATGAACAAAGTATGTTCTACATACTTCTATAGAACTGGCATTGTGATCTAATTGATAGATTTTTTTTCTCACTAGTATAGCATTTTATAAAGTCTGAAATCTTTATCTGATTTCACTGTTGATTTTTTAAAATATTTAAAATTTCCAAGAAAATAATTTTGTAATGTTTATAAATTACAAAATTCTCAATTATATTACACTCATCAAACTGGCAGAATAAATGATGGGAAAATACATATATACATATATATGTGTGTGTATACATATGTGGGGGTGTATCTATACATATGAATGTATATGATATATTCAAATAACTATAAGAAAAACTGGCACATTAGTTCACTGCTGATGGCACTGTGAATTGGTCCAGTCATTCTCAAAAAGAATTTGGAGTTATACAAGAAAATATATTAATTATTTATACGCTTTGACCTAGTGATCTCTCACCTCCACACACTCTGTAATCTAACAGCAACTCTGGCCTCCTTGCTGTTCCTCACACACAACACTCCATCTCCCTCCCGACTACAAATCTTTTCACTGGCTGTCCCCCAAGCATGGATGCTCCCCTCTCTCATCTCTGACCCCTGACTTCCCTGGTATTCTTCAAGCCTCAGCTCAAACCTCACTTTCTTCAACAGATCTTGCCTGGTTTCCCCCTCCCTCCATCCACCCTTCAATCCCTTCCCTGTGAGACTACCTCCAATTTATCTTGTATATGTGTAGTCTGAATGTCAATCTCCCCTATTAGAATGTGAGTTCACTGAAGGCAGGGCCTGTTTCTGTCTTTCTATGTATTCTCAGCACTTAGCAATGTGTGTCAGGGGCAGCTAGGTGGCGCAGCGGATACAGCACTCTCCCTGGAGGCAGGAGGACCCGAGTTCAAATCCATGCTCAGACACATAACACTCACTAGCTGTGTGACTCTGGGCAAGTCACTTAACCCCAATTGCCTCACACACACACACACACACACACACAAACAAACAAAAAACAATGTGTCTTGAACATAGTAAGCATTTAATAAATGCCTATCGCTTGACTGACTACTGGATTTATGCCTCACCCTAGCCAATGACACAAAGAAAGGCCACATATAATAGGATAATAGAGCTAGTAGCCACTTAGTTCAACTTCATTGTACAGATGAGGAAACTGAGGCCCAGAGAGGTTGCCCAGGATCACACAGATATAGTATCAAAGAATTTGAACCTGAGTCCTGTGAATAGTCATAATTCTTTGCACTGTACCAAAAAGGCTGCCCTACATAAAAGTACTTGTAGCAGCTTAGAGCTGATGACAAATTATGTGCCCAGCAACTGGAGAATGGCTGAACAAATTGTAGCATATGAATAATAAAAAATCATTGTACCATGAAGAACACCAGATGTAAAGAATTAAGAGAAACAGAAAATCTTATATACACTGATGAAGAACCAAAAAATAATAAACACAATGAAAATAATACTGTAATCAAAACACTTAAAAGGCAAAATTTAGGTCAAATACCATGTTGATTTCAAATTATTCAAACAAAAGCACACATTTTTCCTTGTTCTAAGAAAAAAATGAGGGGAAGTAACACTATAATACATTAAATTTAAATGTATTTTCAGTCACAATCACTGTTGGGTTTTTCTGCTTAACTCTTTTTTTTTTTTAAATGAAAAGTACCATAAAACTAATTACTGATGTGGGAGTTATTTTCAAATATGTATGTAGTCAGACCACCAATTTAGTAAAGCAAAGATCAAAATCAATACCAAAGAAGAATAGAATAAAATTAGAATACAGGGAGACAGAAAGTTTTTCTACTGGCCAAAATGCAATATAAAGCCAAGGCTTTATATACCACTCACAGATATATATATAATAAAAACAAGAATGTTGGTCCTGCCAAGGGAGAAGACAATGTCATGGCCTCCTAAGCTTTGTTCTGGTTGAAATTCACTTGCTTAGGATGGAAGGAAGGAAGGAAGGAAGGAAGGAGGGAAGGGAGGGAGGGAGGGAAGGGAAAGAGGAAGGAAGAGAGGAAGGAAGGGAGGAAGGGAGGGAGGAAAGAAGGAAGACTACGTACAAACAAGATATGGACAGGATAAATTGGAGATAGTCTCAGATGGAAAGCACTAAGAGATTAAGACAGAGTAGGAAAAAGATCCAATTAAGCAAGCATGTCCTGAGAAAATTGAAGAATGAAACTGAAAGTAGGACAATAAATTGACGGGAAGGAGGCAAAAGAAATTAATGATTTTTTTTAAACAAAAGTTTCCCCATCAAGAACAGAGAAACACCCCATTTGTACTCTAACATCCAAATCCCAGGTGTGCTACATGAGGAAGTAGAATTGGCTCTGAAGAAAACAATGGTAATAAGGAAGCACAAATAGAATAGAAAAATACTGAAATGATCTGTGCAGCAGGTGACGATTGTGAGGCATTGAGCAACTGATAGTCAAGATATCTGAATGAGTGTAAGAATACCAAAAGACTGAAAAATACCTCTAATAATAATTACCCCCGAAAGATGAGAGAGAACATCAATGACTCCTGGTACAAATATATCACTAGCTCTTAGCAGTGACTGACATGTAAGTACTTAATAAATGCTCACTGGTTGGCTGCTGCCTACTTTTTCCCATCCATTAAAAATATATATATATATATATATATGTGTGTGTATATATATATATATGTGTGTATATATATATATGTGTGTGTGTGTGTGTGTGTGTGTGTATATATATATAATCTAGACTTGTACTGAAGGGATCCTCATCAAGGGATAAGAAGGAAACCTGGAGTATTTTGCAAATGATATTCAACAGTTTTACCATCTTGATGATCACACAATAATCTGAAAAGGGCCAGCAGACCAATACATAAAAAATCCACTTTGCTTATATGGTGACTGTAAGAAAGTATTTGATTTGGTAGAACAAAATACAGCTTTAAAAGCTCTCCAAAAAAATATCCAGGATGCATATGTCAAAAATACATGATTCCATCAAAGACAGAACAACAGAGAGAACTTTTTTCCAATAACTCTTTGATTATTAATATCAACTGGGGTATAAGATGTGACCTATGCTTACCAAAAGTGTTTGCACCCATCATGGATGAAACCCAGCACACTCCTCATGAAAGAGGGATTCTCTAAATATGATGAGGACTTTAAAAACTCTTCTCTGTAGATGACAACTTGATTGTACCCAGTGGAACACTGAGAGACTCCTAAATAAACACTCAACAAAGTTTGGCCTGCCTATTCAGGTAAGAAAAACTAAGTGAAAAAAGAATGCTTATTGTTGAGATTCCTATCTCAGTCATCTAAAAAGGGACAAAGGACAATCTCCAACTGGAAAGTTTGCTTGATTTAATTGCCTCTGTAAACTGTAAGAGCTCCTCAAGTTCCCTGTGTAAACTTCTCTTGCAACTTCTCTGCTTCTTAGAAATAAAACACCACTCACTTCCAATCACCTGTAGAAGAAATCACATTCTAACATAGTGATAAAATAAACTCAAGCTTTTTTTTTTTTTCTTACCACCTATGAGTGGTTCCAAGTTTCTTTCTCCCTCCACTCTCATTCTCCTCCTCCTAACTATGTGATTAGTACCCAGGCTTTTACAAAAGATATTCTATAGTAGGTCCTTGACCTGTTGTAATCAGAGGTCTTTGACATACGGGCATATTCAATGGCAGACCAATTTTTTATAGTCACACAACTGACTGAATGGTATACAGAATACATGATTCAATTGTGTTTATTGAGTTTTTAAACCTTAAAGGCTCTCTTCCAACTAGGTGTAACCCATACATCTGTCAAAATTATAGATCCTTGAAAGATATCACAAAGGTGGCACAATGGACAGAGGGTTAGGCTTGGAGTCAGGAAAACATGAGTTTAAACTTAGCCTCAGACATTTATTAGCTGTGTGATCCTGGGTAAATCACTTGATTTCTCTAAGTCTTAGTTATTTATTTACAAAATGGGAATAGTAACACCAACCTCAGAGCATAGTGGTAGGAATCAAATGAGATAGTGTATTAAAAATGTTTTGCAAACCTTAAAGCATTACATAAATGTTCATTGTTATTATTAATACTGGTAAACTTTGTTCAACAACCCTTTGGTTATTTATTAACACAAATAATAATTATGCTAAACATAAAACACAGAAATGCATATTTACCAAAGGTATTTGCCACTGTCCTAAAAGATTTCTGAAGCCTAATCCACATGTTAATGGGGTCTTTCACATGTTCTGGCTTGCAGATTCCACTTTGCTGGTTGCATTAAGCCCCAGAATACTAAAGTTCCTCCTAAATGAGACCTAAAAATCATTCAAAAAAAAAAATTCAACCTAGTAATCCACATAGCAGTAAATAAGTAGATGAAGAATGCCTATGGTCTAGACCAGGGGTGGGGAACCCGTGGCCTTGAGGGCCTGGGGTGCGGCCTTTTGACTGAGTCCAAGTTGTACAGAACAAATCCTTTTATTAAGGGGATTTGTTCTGTGAAGTTTGGATTCAATCAAAGGGCCGCACTTGAGGACCTAGAGGGCCACATATGGCCTCAAGGCTGCAGGTTCCTCACTGCTGGTCCAGACTATGATATACAATTGAACAATTTATAAAACTCATCCATCATTATACATATCTTGGACAGACACAATACACAAACAATGAACCAGACCAAGAACTGATGAGAAGGAAATTAATAAGTTGTACAGTGTCTCCTTTAACCTTAAGTTTCTCACTGAACAAAACAAACAAAAAAAATCTTTTTAATACCAGTATTCTTTGGATGATGTTCTATGGCTACAAAACATGAAAAATCACCATCTTCAAGAAATCATAATTGTGAGTGATCCAAAGAGCAATGAAGAAAGGCAAGGTAGAGGTAAACAGGTTACAATAATATGTAAAAAGCGTCTTTAAAGATATTACCAAATGGATGCATGCCAGAATAAGAAGAGTTAGATAGCTCAAATGTTGCTTTGATTTTCATGTAATGTCAAGAGATATAGAGGGAGAAGGAACACCTTATTAATGACCTGAGAGAGAATATGAGCAGGAGCTACACAAGATGAGAAGGTACACATAGGCTGTAATCTATACTACTGAAGGGAATAGTCACATCAATGAGATTAATGAATGAATAAAGCATTTATTGAATACTAAAATACTGAAGCATCAGCACATGAGGAAAAAAAATAATGTAGAAAAATACAGTGTAGAAAAATGTAATATAGAAAACTTCATGGATTAGGTGGTTTGCTTAGAAACCAAAAAGAAGAAATTTAAAAAAAAAAAGCAAGAAAGATTTTTTTTACATTTTTACTAGGTTAGTTTGCTGTTGGTTTATTTAATCACTTAAACACAAGTTTAATATATATTTGCTGACATCTTATTTCACTCAAGCAAAATTATTTTCAATTAAAGATATTACATGGTGCTACATGATGTTGTTCATGGGTTTAAAATAATGTATGTATGGGCATCAATGCTTCTTTCCTGAACTCCACTATTATCCAGATGTCTCACAAATGGATTCCAGATTAGGGAAGGGGCAAGAAACTATGAATGGATTAGTGTAGGAAAGCAGCATATATAGAGGGAAAAGTACTGGCTCTGAAATCAGAGAATCTGAGTTTCAAATCACGACTCTGACATTTTATTACCTGTGTAAAGGAAGGTCACATAAGTTTAATGGTCTTTAGTTTTGTCATCTGTAAAATAAGGGGGTTAGATCATAAGATGGAGCTTCTAAAGATCCTTCTGGGGGGTGCGAGGTGGGGAATGGAACACGCATTTATTAAGCACTGTACTGAGTTCTCTACCAATAATTATCTCATTTAATCTAGTTCTAGATTTATGATCTAATATATCAATCCCTACAGCTAGAAATAAAACTCAATAACAGGTGGTAGGTTAGAGTGAGAGACAATAAGAGGTAGTACAAAGAGGTAGACTAGAAGACAAAAGATGTAGGCTCTAGCTTCACATCTGCTAGCTGAGAGCCAGTGGAGCATAATGGATAGCATGTTGGATAGCCAGGAATGTGAGTTCAAATCCTGCCTCCAATACATACTATGTGAACATTCAACTATCTTAATCTCCTCTTCAGCTACAAAATGGTGATACTGCCCATTTCACAAAATTATTATGTTAAAAAGACATGATATTGTTGTTGTTCATCCTTCATTTTCAAAGAGGACTAATGAAATCACAGGATGTCTTGACTTGCACATGAATTGGATTTAAGTGAGGTAGAGTTGCACAAAGTCCTCAGCTTCACTCTCTCTTCCAGAGTCATTGAAGCCCAGTGGCAGGACAAAAGTCAAGAAGACTGGCGATGGCCCAGGATTCTGTGGATGACCTCATCAATGTCTGAACAAGCTCTAAGTGCTCCATGGACCCTGCTTCAGCCACCTTCATGGCCACTGGAAATTGTTTTACCAGGATGTGGCTGGTGCTTATGCTATAGCATGACTCTTGGAGTCAGAGGTGAGAATTGGGTTAAGGTAGACACCAAAGGTGAGTAAGTAGCCCCTGAAAGGGCTCAACAAGCCCTCAGGGAGTAGGGGATGTTCAGGGCCAACTAGCAACTCTGGTGTGATGTACTTAATGGGTATTGTTGATTTGAAATTTCAATTATCACAAACACACAATTCGCTTCCACTTCTCTATTCCCATCAGACAGCCCACAAAAGGGCATGGTGAAACAATGTATTCTCCATAAACCATGAAGCCCAGCTTTATAGTTATACATAGTTATATTCCTCTCACTGAACGGGAGGACTCGTATCTATGCACAAAAAAGTAATAGGATAGCAAAATGGCGGGCATCCACTAGACATATGATGTCATCTTCCGTGTGAGGATCCCTTCATTCTGTGCTTTCTCAGTTACAAAAAGTTACTACTCTCTAGAGATTCTAAAAATTCACAATGTAAGCTCCTGGTTTCAATATGTTCAAGTTTTGAACATCATGAATGAATAGTAGCTACTTGGCACGTAGGAGTATAAAATGTAGACTCTGGAAGATTTGTCTTAGATGCAGTTGTCCTAATAGAGCAGGTTTGTACCAAAGCACAAAGGAAAACACACACACATAATGGGGAAAAAAATTCACTGTATGCCAGAACAAGCTTAAGACTTTAGCCTTACAGTCAAACAAGCATTTGAAACAGATGTATATAAGCAGAACTTTCAGTTCACACAGACTGACTTCTGCCTCTCCATGATTGCCAAATCTGGCAACCCCTGCCCCCTACCACAACCACAATTTGGCTTCACAGGCCTGAGGAAAAAGCAGCAGCAGCTCCAAAAGTATCTGCTTGAATTCCTGAAAGTGCACAAGGTCTATCTAAGCTGAGGCAAATTCTATCTACATCATGTCAAAATAAATATATGACAATCTTATTCATATATATATATATATATATATATATATACACACACATATATGAAACAATGAACAGGACTCAGTGAAGAAAATTTCCTATTAAGCAAGCCCTATGTCTTGTACATTTAAAAAATATTTACAAAGTAAGGGGAAATGGCCTTCCTTTGTGTTTCTTATTTTCTTCAATACTTCAAAAGATCTATAACTTCATCAGTGTAAGTACTCCTTCCACTGATGCAAACTGTATACCTCAAAAAGCAACTTAATGAATTGCTCTGGAAATACACACACACACACACACACACAAAATCTCAATTTCTGTATGACAACTATACAATATACATGTATTATACAAGTGTGTCCAAGACATTTATATGTTTGTGGGCAGGTACACATACATATACACATGTGTGTGCATATATGTGTGCATGTATATGTGCATATATACATATTTGGTAATTGGTAATAAAACATATGTATATAGTTGTCATGCAAAAGTTGAGATCCTGTGTATATATGTGTGTTTCTTGGGTGTTCAACAGATAAATGACTCTCTCCATGCTTAGCTAGGCTGTCTTGACATAGGTATCTGTCCACATGCCATTATTAAAAGCTGGTCCAATTTGGCAGAACCTATCAGAGCTTGTCCTCTATTGGCATGATCCTTAAGGATCTAAGGCCATGTCCATGCCACATTGAGGCATTAAAACAGGACTTCAATGACATCCTAAATTCTATATCTTCAGCAAAAAAACTTTAGGAGTGAGAAGAATATTTGAGTTCCTTCTTTTATCTGCCAATCTCTACAGCTGATTCCAGCAAGAAGACTCTAAACAACAAGTATCACTAAAATAATATTTGTGATAATCAGTTATTTGCTGACATTCATTCAAATTCCATAGCACAAAGACAAAATACACACAAAAATATACAATTTGGAATCATACTTCTCTCTTTAGCGATATAGGGTGAATCAGACTCAAAGAATGTACCTGATACACAGATATACTACCTCTACCTCAGAGAATCCTCTCTTCCTTCCAGATGCAGCCCAAGCACCACCTTCTGCCTGAAGCCTTTCCTCATCCTTCCGACTGCTAGGTCGGTTGTTCCCTAATTACCTTGTATTTAACTACTTTATACTTACTATCTTTCTATTTATTCAGTATATACTTTATCTCCCCCATTAAACTGTAAACTCCTTGGGAATGGGTATTATTTCATTCATTGTAAATTGTATGCACAGTGTCTAGCACAGAACCTGGAACACAGTAAAAGCTGAATAAATACTTGTTTGAGTGAGTTGTACAAGCATGGTTTCAAGTCATCCTGATTCACAGAAACAGATCTAGACATAGAAGAGACCTTAAAGACCATCTAGTCTGCTATCATCATTTTGTGGGAGACTAAGAGAGGTCACCTATGCTACTGTGTGACCTCAGACAAACCACTTAACGCCTAAGAGCTTCAGTTTCTCCTGTAAAATGAAAAGGGTAAGACTAAGGTCCCTTCCAGCACCAATCTATGATCCTATGGATTTCACTTTTGTAACTTTTCTCCACTAATACTGTCATCACCACAATACAGGCTTTTATCTCCAGCCTCCTCCTCTACTGTAATAGCCTTTTCTACCATCTCTTCTCTCATATTGCTATTAGATTCATCTCACTTATGGTCTGATCTAGTCATGTCATTCTTTGACCTGGTATTACTGCCTGAAACTGCCCTCCCTAGTCAGACTTCTATTGATCTTCTTCATGTACCCTATAATCCAACCAAACTCTGTCACCCCAAACATAACATTGCTTTTCCACTCTCATACTTGGCTCATATAATTCCCTATGCCTGAAATGTCTTCTCCCCTACTCTTCATTGCCCTCTTGCCTCTGTTTCTGCCTTTCACAAACTTTTCCAACAAGCCTCGATTGCCATCTCACCCTAGAACTTCCCTCAGCACTTGGAGTCTCCTCACCCTGAAACACCCAACCACCTTTGTGGCTTTCCCATCCTTCTACTATGCCAGCCTCCTTTTCCCATTGGTTAGTTCCTCCTGGATTCTCTATTTTGGGGAGGGGCCCCAGCCCTGCCGACCTTTATTCACCTTCCGACTTTCTAAACCTTGATGTGACCCCCCTCCTTTCCAATATTGGTACCTCCTTTGGCTCTGCTATTTGGCTCTCCTTCATGTGTCTTCCCCCATTAGAGTGTAAGCTTCTTGAGGGCAGGGATTCTCTTTATTTTTTGCTTGTATTTATATCCCCAGCACCTAGCACAGTGCCTAGTACATAATAAACACTTAATAAAATGCTTATAACATTTTGTTGTTGAATCATTTAAAGCCCAATCTAAGGGCAATCTTTCCCATGACGCCTTCTCTAAAGAGATCTGAGATAAACCTTTCCCTTCAGAACTCATACAACATAATGCTGGCTTCACTGCTTATCAGGCATTATTTTGTATGAAAACTACAAGTATTTGTACTAGTCCCCATTAGTTATATAAGCTCAGTAACAACAGGCTCTAAGGCTCATTGAAACTTTGTTATCTTCCCCAGGGTCACTCTAACATAATGTTCTGGACAGAGAAAGCACTTAAATGCTTGCTGATGAACAAATGATTCCCATCATTTAGGGTGAGATCTAACATGCTACTTCTAATCAAACCCTAAAACATACCTAAATTTCCAGAATGACCTGGAAACAGGTCCCTGGAGTTCTTTAGATTAGGAAGAACACTAGCTGGGTTGAGTTAGTTCAGGCCACCAGGTCAAAATGACTTACCTAATTCTTATCCCTAATCCTATTAGCTAACTAATACTGTAAGACAGAACAGCATAGTGAAATCTACCTCATGGTCAAATGACCTGGATTCAAGTTCTATCGTTGACATACACCAACTATATGACCCTCAGCAAGTCATTTAACTTCTCAATACCCCAAGCAACTCTTTAAAACAAAGGTTAAGAAACCTATGAACTTGAGTTTTTTTTAATATTCTGAAAATTATTTCAAATATAATTTGTTTCCTTTGTAATCTTATGCATTTTATATAATGCATTTAAAATGTTAATTTAAAGAAGAGGACCCTAGTCTTCACCAAAGGGGTCTATGATCCCCCAAAAGGTTAAGAAACCCAGCTTTAAAACTCTGTGCTGCAAAATAGTCACTGGTCTGCATCAGTAAGGAGAATTTCATCATGGAAGAGTCTCCTCCACTCATAATTCACAACTCTGGAACAAAAAAACAAACAATCCATTAGCTAATTTGTCTTGACATTAATTATGTCTAAAGGCCCAAAGTGGCTTGCACTATCATTTTGAGATGCCTAAATAACAAGCAATACTAAACTATGGATTACCAGGATGGAGTTGCTAAAATCACTTATACCAATGGCAGTTTCTTTCTAGTGGTTATACCCTGGATGGTATTCAATAACACAGGTGCCAATCACTATCACAAACACAAAGGAGTTTCTTGCTTACCTTGTCCATAAACTCAAGTTGTCATAAATCCCTATAGGTACTTATTTTCTTGGTTTCACTTGCTTGCTTAAAAACAAAAGTGCTACTATGCGAATGAATAAAAGCATATACTCAACTCTTGGCCAAGCTTACTTTATCCTTCAAAAGATTTATAATTTCATTCATGTGAGTATTTCTCCTACCAACACACACTGCAACCACTCCAGACCTCAACAAATGGTTGCTATGAGATACTTACTGCCAAGAAATTCATCAAGCAGTGGCCAGTCTTTGGGATGGACTCTCTGCTTAACTAGGTTAAACCCTGTACAAGAGACTGACAAAGAACCCACAGACTTCCCACTTTGACAGTCCATGATAGAGCATGACTGAGATAGCATTTCAGAACCACAAAAATATTTAGAAAATAGTTATCACCGAGTGAGATATTTATTAGGACAATTCCTATATTCTACCTTGACTAAACCTATATCCTTAACAAATTTCCTAAGACATTTATGCTAATAAATTTTGGTAACTGCTTTTCAACTTAAGAGTTTCCTTCTTATAGCTTATAAGCAGCATGAGGGTTAGTGAACATGATTAAGAAGGCTTTTAGACTTCCAAAAAAAGTGAGTATTTTCATCACACTTTCTTGTCTGTGAACATAACCAAAAGTTAACATACCACTGCCTTCTCCCAACACCTTACCACCATTCTATCCTTGAATGTTTAAAAAAGAAAATACATGCTCAGCCCATTTAACAATGTTAACTGAATTACAGAAATTTTTTACACATAGAGGGAACTGGCAACCACCATCCTAAATTATTCTACTTTTTCATGGTTTCCTATGCTATATGGCTCAGATAGTGATCAAATGTCTATAATTCAATTACTACTGCCTTACATTAATAGATAATTATAATAGCTTCTGAAAACTTAAGCAGATAATCCAAGGCAGTAAGAAAAATTCAAAGAGAAATGTGGGAGTTTCCATTTGATAAAAATCTAATTTGAACTTCTAATCAATCTTATTTTATGACTTTATTAAGCAAGGTACTTTTAGGATATTTAAGTCAATACCTCAATGAATACATTAATGAAAACTAAGATCTAATATTTAATGAAGCTTGTTTCAAAATAACACATATGAATTATCTATAGCCTTAGAGATATACATGAGTCTCACTCAGCCTATAGAGAGCTGATCCCTGTGTGTTCACACCATGAGACAATGCCTCCTTCTCAAATAGCAAGAAAAAAGTCCTATGCTCAGATTTGCTTTTCCCACATGTCCTTAACCATGTTGACTCCTTAATATGCTCCCCGGAGAACATCTGTATCCCACACAAAACTACTCTCTGCAGGTCACCACCTATGGGAGATTGATTCTTCCCCAAGGCTAAATGTTTCTTTTTTTTCCTTAGAATGTATGTGTGTGGGGAGGTGGAATACGTGAGGGGATTACAATTGGAGGCAAGGATGGAGAACAATCTTTACTGCTCTCTGGAGCCTCTTTAAATTGCTGATGCTGGGAGGCAGGTCAAATTAGTTTTACAGTTTCATATCAGACTGCTTGTATATAGTTATGCTTTAGGTGAGATGATTTGATACTGGTTACGCCTGTACATACAAACTCTATTACAGTAAGGCTGAACAAAATAAAAATGTCTGAGCTCTCTTTGTCTAATTTCACACAGATATCACAACTGGACCTTTTTCTTGCAATTCATATTGCAGTCACACTTTTACCTGCCAGTATTTTACTCTGCTGAGGTTTAATCATCTTTCTATTGTGGTATAACTATTTACAAAATAATGTATGACTTAACTAGATAAATTAATAATAATAATGACATTTATATAATGGTTTATAGCTTGCAATGCATTTATCAAACATCATTTCATCTAAGGCCCATGAGAATCCTGTGGTACAAAAGTGCTACAGATAGTATACCTTTTCGCTGAGAAGGAAACACACAGAGAGGTCAAGCAACTTACCCATGTTCATACAGCTTGCGTCAGAGGTGGAATTTGAACTCAGGGTTTCCTGACTCCAGGTCTGGCACTCTATCCACTAGTCCATGCCACCTTTCCACTTGAAAGAGATGACTTTGATAACATCTTTTATTTCCAACAATTTATCAACCTAAACTTAACCTTCACTGTCACAAGGACCATGGTCTTCTTTATTCTGTCTACTTTGTCTCTGATTTTGACCTCACTAAACAATGAGAAAGAGGTAGAATAGCAACTGGGAGGAAATCAAGGTTACAAAAAAATACACTTAGTAACTAAGATTATTTGAAGGAAGGAATCAGAAAAGAAAAAACAAAACAAAACAAAAACAACAGCCAGAAGCAGGATAAGTATATCTGCTTCACTATTTTTATTGGACTGTTTCCTACAACAGACTATGGAAAATAACAATTCTTAAAACTTAAAAACATGAAATCCTGCCAAGTTCTAGAACACAGATATTATGGCAATCAGTACTGAAAGTTTTCTTTCGACAGCTGGGATACAGATTATACTAAAATCTGCATGGAAAACTAAATTGAACTAAATGTATAGAAAGAAAAAAAATGTGCTTCTAATACTTACCATTCTTTTAAGTCAATGAGAACAGCTAATATTTTCCACATCAAAGAAAAGCACAGAGCTTAACATTCAAAATATTTCAAGTGCAATCTATGCTAAATTTTTTTTTCCCTCTAAAACACCTATTGTTTCATCTTGATTATTCAAAGAACTTATACATTGCTTATTTATATGCATGTGTGTATTACATAGAGATCGTTAACATTTACCCACTTACTGATATGCAATAAACATATTCTCAAACACAGAGAGACAGGATGGCAAAGTGGATAGGGGGCAGGCCTCAGTCAGGATCACCTAAGTTCAAGGCTCATCTCCTATACATATAAGCTTTGCGACCCTGAGCAAGCCACAACCTCACAAAGCCCCTGGATATTTTTCAAGTTCTAAATTGCAGATAAATTGCTAATTAGTATCAACTGAGGGAGTTTCTATACTCAAGATGACATTATGCATAACTGTTTACATGCTTCTTCCTCTGTATACTGTTAGTTTCTTAAATGGAAGGACTATCCCTCACCTTTCTTTGTATTCCTAGTTTAGCTCAGCGCCTAGCACATAGTAGATACTTTTAAAAGTTTTGTTGGCTGACTGACTGACACCCCCCCCAACATATATTAGCTTTATACGTTGTCCCAAAAAGTCTTAGTGCAGTTTCAAGCTATTAACATATATGCATAGGTACGAAACACACACACACACACACACATAATTTTAACAAATATAGTTATTAGCAGACATTGATAGGAAACAGTTTGGTATACTAAAAAGAACACTAGATTTAGAGTCGGATAACATGGTTTAACCCTTGCCTCTACTATTTCTTACCTACGTGACCTTGGAGAAGTCATTTAACTTCTGTCAGTCTCAATTTCCTCATAAGTAAAAGACTAGATTCCTTACAATGTACCTTCTAAGCTCTAAATCTTCTGATCCCATAAATGGTGCTTACTTAATACTTACTTTACTGTCATATATTCTGATTCTACTCCATTACATGCATGAGTATCATGTGAATAATGCTACAAGATTTGACCCAGTGACTAGATTTTTATCACAGAAAGAATTGTTGCTTTTAAATTATTAATAACACACAACTGAAGAACTAAATAAAAGCCCCACCAAGAAAATCTGTATTCTCTTATTTATATATATATATATATATATTTCTTAAAGGATTCTGAGGCATGGAAAAACACAGCTTCCTTGTTTACACATGGTACTAAGAATAAACTGTATATGTAATTTCACGTACTCCAAACGCAAAGCCTATGGTTGTAAAGTCATATCAGCGTAAGGATTAGTGTCCTAGAGAAGCATTCCTAGGTAAATAGGATTTTTAAAAATTCCTTAAATGTGTTTAGGTTCACCATAACAAGACATAAGCTAAAAATTGATGGAATGGGGAAATCAGAGGGACTGGCCTCATCCCCTCCCAAACAAACAAAGACATCCTAACAAAAACACAACAATCATCTGTGAACAAAATATTCCTCAAGAACTGCAATAATATTACCTCCTTCCATACATGGAAGTAAGAAATTATTAAGCAACATGTCTGGCAGAAGACAGGTCACTCATTTAACAAAGTAAATAATTCACAAACCTGAATTTCTGAAAAACAGGGTGAAAGGATTAACCCAGCAAGATTTTAAATGTGACATGCTTTTATTAGCCAGATAGGAAAGTTTAAGTGTGCATTTTATCCATTTTCATTTCTCCTTTTTTTTCTTAAGGTTTTATATAAAGCCACAGGATGCTTTAATAAAATCATTCTATTGAACACCTTTATGTCTGAAGCAACCATTAGCCACAAGTATCTCAGAAAATCAACAAAAAGCATGCTGAGCCAGTATCCAGTGTCTTTTTAAAAAGAACTGCCTTCATTACCTATTTTTATGTTATTCTAATGGAAAATATAACAAATTTAGAAGAATTGGTATAATCAGAGAATCTCCTAGAAAAATCCATTTAGACGGTTGATGTCCACAATCATATATCATATATATATATAAAAAGACACTGGAAGGGGGAAGGGGATCTATTGAGACAATTCAACTACACCTGCAGTTGGAAAAAAAACACTTACCAATTGAATGTTGTACTTTCATTTCCCAAATGAGGAAGGACTAGAATATTTCAATGGGTCCTATAAAAGAGTTCAGTGTTTAAAAAAAAAAAAACAAAGGTCACTTTAAATCAGTAATCTTCCATTAGGGGAGGTAAATTTGCACCTATAATTTCTTCAATGTAGGGAAAAACTCTCCACCAATGTGGCAATTTATTGTCTTGGGGAGTTGTCAGAAGCACTGAGAGATTAAGTGACTTGGTCACAAAGGCTGTGTCAGAGACAGAACTTGAACCCAAATCTTTCAGACTGCAAAACCAACTCTCTGTCCACTATGTCATGCTGCCTCCAGTAACAGACTTCAATTTGGAACAGTGTGGGCCCTCTCTATACACTTATATTTCTTCCATAAAGAGCCATCTCTGAAGTCCTTCATGTATTTTTTCTTTACCCTAAAATTGAAAGCATAATATCTGCAAAAGCAAGAGCAGGATTGAACTTAGCTTCCTATGGGATATTTATGTTGCTATGCAACTAAATACAAAATTGATTTTGAGCAAAATGAGAATGGACTGCCCATTTAACCCAAATGAAACATACAACTCTTTCCTCTTCTGTTCTTCCCTCCCCCACACTTCTTGAGAATCAATGGGCAAGAAAAAGTTAGGTTCAACAGGTTAAGCTACTATAAATATCTTTGTTGTTGTTCAGTCGTGTCCAACTCTTCATGACTCCATCTGGGTTTTCTTGGCAAAGATACTAAAGTAGTTTGCCATTTCCTTCTCCAGTTCATTTTACAGGTGGGGAAACTGAGACAAACAGCGTTAAGTGACTTGTCCAAGGTCATACAGCTAGGAAACATCGGAGGCCAGATTTGAACTCAGGAAAATGAGTCTTCCTGACTCCAGGCCTGGCACTGTACCCACTATGCCACCCAGCTGCCCCAGCTATTAGAGTGGTGGGACTGAGGTATTCTAGCTGTGTGATCCTGAGCAAGTCACTTCACCCTGTTTGCCTCAGTTTCCCCAACTGTAAAATGAGATGGAGAAAGAAATGGCAAACCACTCTAATATATTTGCCAAGAAAACCCCAAATGGAGTCATGAAGAGTCAGACATAACTGAAACGACTGAACAACAATAACAACAAAATATTTTAATTCCATACAGGACTACTTAAAGAACTACTCCCAATAGGGTAGGAATCAACAGTAGTATAGTAGTCTTAGCACATTCTACAACCTCTAGTTTTAATGATTTACATTTAATGATTTACTACTTCTAAAGTAAGTACTTCTTCCTAAGCACTAACTTAAATTTCCCCTTGTGCTGCTTTTGTGAAGATGAAAAATAATAGGCTAATCCCTTTTAATTACCTTAACATGTACTATTTTTCACACAAAGGGACATCAGTTATGCTTAGAATGTGAAAGGAATGTCAAAGGGTATAAGCAGTATATTAACTCCTTAGGAGAAAAGGAGTATGAGTCCTGGTTTCTTTTTCTTATTTCTCATCTTTACCCTTTCACCTTTCTTTTTTTAATTTTTATTTATTTTTAGGCAACTGGGGTTAAGTGACTTGCCCAGGATCACACAGCTAGTAAGTGTCAAGCATTTGGTTTGAGGCCGGATTTGAACTCAGGTCCTCCTGACTTCAAGGCCAGTGCTCTATCCACTGTACCATCTAACTGCCTCCCTTTCAGCTTTCTTTAAATAAGTTTCAAAAGGTCCAAGATGCTCAGCCAATCATTCAACATGTAAATTAAGATTTGGGGAGGAAGAGAGAGGTGAAGGAGGAGAAAGAGGAGGAAAGGGGGGAGGAGGAAGAGGAAAAAGTGGACAAGAGAAGGGGAAAATGTACAAAAATTATACTGAACATAGAATACGATATTCTATTTATGGAACTCTAGCTTTGAAAGTAAGGGAAAAGGTAAATGACCTTTATTTACCCTGTAAGAAAACTCCTTGTTCTTCTTGGGTTCAATAGAATAACATGTTACAATATTGCCGTGTATGACTCTGGACAAGTCATTTAATCCCAGTTTGCTTCAGTTTCCTCGTCTGTAAAATGGGGATAATAGCGGCACCTACTTCCCAGGGTTGTTGTGAGGATCAAATGAGATAAGAATTATAAAGCACCTCACACAATGTCTGACAAGTAGTGATTGTTTTATTTGTGGTGGTTGTTATTTGTTCCAGCTTATTCTGGTCTCTTCTTCTTTGAAGAAACCTCCCACTTTATGAGTATACCCCCTAATGACAAGAGAGAGAAAAAAAGTAAAACATTATATCCCAGCATGCAAGAAAACAACGGCACTTTAGTCAATTTCAGTTCTTTTGAGCCATGGTCATTTAGCCAGGTTACCATTTAATTGGTATGAATATGAGATTACAAAAAAAGAACAGACTGCCATCCTGACACTCTTGACTGCTTCATTCATTGGGACTCAGCTATTTTCAGCCATTCATTTTACCCACTTATGCACTTAAACCATATTACCCAATCACTTTGAGAGGTAACTTGGCAATACAAAGAACTCACCTAAGAAAACATGGATTCAAATCCTGATTTGATCACTTACCGACTCAATGACTTTAGTCAAGGCACAATGTCATAAAATTCTAGAATTGAAATGGACTTCGGCGGTCACCTAGTCACACAATCACAGGCTCTCAGAAAGCATCTACTCCAACTGGTACCTGAAATGGAATCTCCTCTGCTACATCCCTAAAGAGTGGTCATTACAGCCTCCACTTCAGTGGAGGTAACCCAAAACCTTGGGAGACAGTCCAATCCACTTTTGGACAGTTCTAACCGTAAGGCAAGTTATCCTGACATGGAGCTCAAATCTGCCTTTCTACAGCTACCACCCACTGCTTCTACCATGAGAAGACTAATTTCTTCCACGTGGCTATCTTTCACAGTTACATCTCCAAATCATCTCTTCTCCCAGTTAAACATCCTTATTCCTTCCAACGATACTGCTGAACAGTCCTCTCCCTATGTTGGTCATTTTCCTTTAAATACACTCCAATTTGTTTATGTCTTTTCCTAAAATGTATTGACCAGAACTCAGCACAATACTCCACATGTGCAATGACCAGCAAAGAGCACAATACAGCTTGTTTCAAAGTGTTTAGGAGACCAAACAACCAAGTACAACTCTTATCTGTTTACTATTTGTTTGTTTTGGGGGGAGTCTGGTCTGTCACTTTAGAAATGTAGGGAACTCTCCTGTGTGGAAACTCTGCACATCAATACAGGGTCGCAACTCCCTTGTGGCTCAGTTTTAGAGAGCTGCCTGAGACCCTAAGAGATGCTTTAGTCAAGGTTACATAGCAATTATGTATCAAAGATAGGACTTTGAACTCAGGTGTTCCTGACTCCAAAGCCGGCCCTATATCTATTTTCTTTTCATTTTTAGAGTTTTGAACACTGCGGCCCACCATCACATTACCTTTCTGGGCCTTGATTTTCACATATGTAAAATGGGGAAATAATTTCCATACTATCTCCTCATAGGACAATAATATTTGTACTGCCTCCTTTATAGGGTTCTTGGTAGGAAAAAGCATATGTAAAAATATACATTTTGTAACTTTTAAATGCTATGTTATTGGCAACTGGGTAGTACAGTAGATAAACAGTTGGACCTGTAGTCAGGAAGACCTAGGTTTATATCCAACTTCAGACACTTACTATCTTCATCTCCAGTAAACTAGAGATAATAATAGCATCTACCATGGATGCTGTAAAACTTTTTGCAAACCTTAAAGTATTATATTATTAGTTATTATTTTCATAAGCTGTGAATAATAATAGCATGCATATGACATTTCAAACTTTGAAAAGTACTTTATATATTATCTCATTTGATCTCCATAGCCTTGTGAGATAGGTGCTATTATTAGCCCATTTTATAGATGAGGAATGGTTTGTCCAAGGACACACAGCTATTTAGTGTCTGAGGTGAACTCAAGTCTTCTTAACTCCAAGCCTAACATTATCTGCTGCGACACCTAGTTGCCTATGCAACAATGAAGACATTATCAACTAATATCAATAATATTAATACAAAACATTTACCAAGAAATCTTAAAATACTTTTAAAAAATAGACAATTTATAAGGGCAGGTTTGGTTGATAGGTAGAGTGTCTATGCCTGTCTTCATCAGGAGTTTGACTCCTAGATAACAGGCACATATGCCACTTGAGGTTCACCACCACCTTCCCATATCTCAGATTTTCTTTGTGAAAAATAAAATTATTAACACTTTCCAGCTGCAAATATCTTTGTTGACATTTACAGAGGTGGAAGAGTATCATGAATGTCACACCTAATCTCTAGGAACCAAACTCTTGATACAAGGCAGACATGACACCTTAATCAACAAACCTCTCCAGAAACGGCTCGCAAGTGATTTTTGCAAAATACATCATAAATGAATAAACTGTGCTTGAATGCTATTTTGAAATGCTAATCTGACCTAAAGTCACAATTATAGATGTCTTGAAAAGACTAACGAGATAATCACCTAGAGAACTGAAATCAAAAACCTGAAGTTGCTATTTTGTCCATTCAACTTAAAAAAAATCAGGTGTTTCAGCTATGTTATTATGGAACTTCTCATAAGGAAGAATTAATAACCATCACCAACTACAAATAGTTTCTTGCATTAACCACCTTCTAAAAGCAAGGTAAAAAACTTTTTTTCTTATACATCACTGTAGATATTAACAAGTTTCATAGTGTATGTTGATTAATCTAATTAAATTAACCTAATTAATCAAATTAACCTAAAATTTATACCATTTAAATAAGTGATAAAATGCTAACTTTGCATTAAATTTGTCATGAAAAAGGATAAGTTGACACTTTGGCTACCACTTTCCTCTAGCATTTATCTTGTTTTTATTAAAGATTTACTATAGTTCATGAGTGGAAAATATGGAGAAAGAAGAAAATGAAGTTAGAATATAGAGAGGAAAAGAGCAAGGACCTAAAGGCCATCAAAATAAACAAACAACAAAATCAAGAGGAGACACTTGGATAGAAAACCCAAAAGAGCCATGAAATGTAATTAACAAGCTAGGATAGGACTATCTCCTGGTCAGAAGAAAAGGAGGTGACCAACCAACACAAACACCAACTTCTGCATCTCATTTTGTTTTAAAATATTGTTTACTACTAATAAATGATTTTAAATGAGTATGATTTTCCAGCAGATCCATTGTCTAATTATTTAACAACTTGACAAAGATCCCACACTTTTGATTCTAACTTCTTAAAAAAAAAAGAAAACTTTAAAACTATCATCCAAAAGGGACAAACATGTGAGTACAGCCTATAAGTTTCCCAAACTTGTAGCTAACTGTCCAGGGCAATGCAATACATAACAAAAACTAACCTCAAGTAATCTCAAATATCATTAAGGAGTGAGGGAAGATGAAATTATGTTGACTGAATTCACTGAATCTGGATTACTGGCACATACTACTTCCACAAGTCAGGAAGGTATAGAAGGATTGTGTTTTTCCAACAGAAAAACTAAGTCAACAGCAAAACAAATATAATCCCCGTGATTTCATTTTAAAGATGTCTTCCCCAAATCCTAAATCTCCTATCTCCAAGTTGCAACAAAACTAAAAACAAATGATATCTCAAACATTAAAGCACGTCTGAATCTAGACTTCAAACACTATAAGACCAAGACATCAGTTATTTCACATTTTTAACTGATGATACTTTAGTGCAAGCATTTAACTTTGCCCAGAAAACCAACAATACATTCATTTAAATGACTGGTAAAAATAAGATTTGTATATACAACTACAAATGTTCAACTTCTCTAAGATTTTTATTTTCATAGCTAACAGTAGTTAATTTTACCTAGCTTTTGTTTGAGACAACAATTTAGAACATATATCCTTAATAGTACTTATTAGGTCAGCATCCTCTGCCTCTATGAAATAATGTCATGGTACATGGAGTGCTGGAATTCAAGTGAAGATGAGATGGTTTTAAATCCACCACAACACAACAAAAATAACAGGTAACATTTAAATAGTACTTACTAGCATAGTACTAGGCACTGTGTTAATGCTTCACAAATGTCTCATTTGATTCTCACAACAATCCTGGGAGGTGATGTCCTTATTTTACAATTAAGGAAATTGAGGCAAATAGTGACTTCTCTAGGGTCACACAGCTAATGTCTCCAGCCAAATTTGAACTTAGATCTTCCTGTCTCTAGACCCAGCACTCTATCCACCTTGATATCTCAAGTCTGTGAGTCTCATTTTCCTTATCTGTAATAGGGAGATAATAATTCTACTACCTGCCTCACAAGATCATTGTGAATCTCAAATGAGATTATGTTTGTAAAACATTGTACAAACTTTAAAGCCACAAATAAATATCCACTATTATTACCATTCTTGTGTACATTAGTTAATTTTGCGAAATTCGAGTAACAGAGATACAACCATAGTCACCTTAAATTCACTGCAAGGTTTATTAGATAACAAATACTACCAATATAACACTCATATAAAAAAAGATCTGTAAGTCAGTTGGCCAACAAGCATATATTAAGCTCTTACAATGTGCCAGGCACTGAGAATACAAATACAAGCAAAATGAATGACATGTATGTTCTCCACCTCACTGCCAACCCCACAAGCCCCTGTTTTGGTTTGGTTCAGAAAAGCAGTCATATGCCTAAGTAAATAAACAGAGCTCAGTCCAGACAGCCAACTGGTTCTGTATGGCTTAATGTCAGAGGGCTCTGGGGTTCTTATACTGGGGAAGAACCAGGTCCTTTTATAAATGCCCCAAGTAGTTTGTAAGTAGTTTGGGCTAAGCACAGTGGCTGGCAGAAATTTTTTGGAGTCAGGGGTTGCATTCATGGATTTTCATTAGTCACTGCATGTCACTCCTGTTTGAGGGCAAAAAGAGACTAGTCCAACCAACTTGCAACAATTATAATGGTCCTAAATGCAGAAGCATTAGGATTATAGATTTAGAGCTGGAAAGGGTATCTCCTCCAATCCCCTCATATTACAGAAGAGAAATCTGAGGCTTAGAGAGATTAAGTGACTTACTCAAGGTGATACAGATAGCAAGTAGCAGAGCTGGGATTTGAACCAAGGCTCTTGGACTCCAAACCCAAAGATTTCAAAAAATTGCAAAAGTATTAAGAAAAGAAGTGTAAAGAGTACTGGGAGGCTATGGAACAAAAGGAAAAGAAAACGCTTAGAAGAATATGAAATAATCAAACCCAAATATAGTGAACACTGAGAAGAAGAAAGGCAGTCTTCTCAAAAGTAACCAATCATTTGCAAAAAAAAAAAAAATCAATAAAAGGTAGTAACACAACGTAAGAAAAGAAAACCAAAATAACTCGGGGGATTTTTTTTTTTAATTCAACAGAGTTCTGTTTTAATTTGGAGAGAGAACTATAAATGGCATCTTGTCCCTCTCTTCTCTCCCCCCAAAAAAGAGACACTTTCAACGGAATCGTTAGCACCAAACATACTTTCTTGGGGGGGGGGGGGTGAAGAGGTAAAGAGGAAGGCTATGAAAACCCGAAGTCTACGAGCATAAGTTGTGAGATGAATACTAGGACTATGGAAGCCCAGCTGACAAGATAAGACCCGGTGTAGTAGCTAGAAGCTCAAGTTACCAGGAAACACTATATGGACATTTTGTGTTTCTCTCTCCCCATCTTCCCAGGGCGGAAAAAAAAAAGTGAAATTCTCGCAAAATTGCAGCTATAAAGCTTGTAATTCTCTATTTGGAGATAAGAACAGGAGAAAGCAGAATAAATCCAAGCCCCTGAAGGTAGAGGACACAAACCAACCTTAAATATGCCCAGAGGGCAGGAGTTGGCTCCCTGTACCTTACTCCAAACACCAGTTGAAAGACGCAGAAGTGAAAAGCCGATTAGTGCCTTCAGTCCAGTTAAACAACAGAAAAAGCAAAAGAGATTTTTTTTTTAAATCAAGAGAAAGAGTTAAATAGTCAAGCATTTGCGAAACCTACAAGACCCCTTTGTTGGAAACGTTTCGGTCAAGTAGCTCTCTTACCTTGGTAGGCTGTTTTTCCTTGCTCAGAGCCAGCAGCGAGCAGTGCACAAAAGCTTTTCTTGGAGCTCAGCAGCTCTCGTCTTTGGTCAAGGACCGAGAAAATGGACTTGGGCTCGAGGTGAACTAGCAGAAGCCCCGCCACTCCTCGACCCAAGGCAGCACCTCCCGAGTGTCCCTGGCCGGGAAAGCCAGCTGCCTCCCGCACCGATGCTTAAGAGAGGCGGGATGAGAAGAGGACCTTCCCAGCGAGACCTAACTCTCCCCAGCCAGACCCGCTGCGCGCTCTCTCCGCTCACAGAGTAATCCCAAAGCTTCTTACTCGCTACTAGCCTAGCCCTTCGTGCTGAGCATGCCCAGTTCGACAGCGAACGCCACCCTAAGGGCTCGCAGCAAGCTGCATACTCCACTTGTCCAGGTTTTCCCTGCAGCTCAGAGAAGAAGGCGGCTCGAGCCTCGGTAATGGTGAACCATCTGGCTGACACCGGCATTGAACGTGAAAAAAGTCAGGGGGGAGGAAGGAAAAGGAGCGCAGAAGTTATCAAGGAATTGATCGGAGTTTGAAACCTAACGGATCCGTGTCCCTTTTCGAGATCATTACTGCTGCTAGGCAGACAACGCAGAGATGCCAAAAGGGCAAATATTTGGGGGGCTTGGGTTGGGAGGAGGGGGTCCAACCCGGGACGCCAGTGGCAAAGGTCTGTTGGGGAAACAAATACATCCCAGGGAGGAGGGGAGGAGGAGGGAATAGTGACGTGCGCCCCGAAAACCTTACAGCTGTTGGGGGGGAAAATCTTTCATGCAGGAATACTCATTCTCTGGCATTGATGAGGCCAATGAAAGGCAATTGATAGATTGCCTGCTTTTCCATCTCCTTGGCCTTCCTTTTTTTCCCCTTTTCTTTCTTCCCCTTTCCCTTTCTCTCCTTCTCTCCTGTTTTATTTCTTCCCGGTGTATTTCTACTTCCCTGTGTTATTTCTACTGAGGACACTCGCTAAAAAGCACTGGATTTGGAGTTGTGGGAGAATCTGGATTCAAATCCAACCTCTGACGCTTATTGCATGACTTTGAGCAAATCAGCAACCCTGTTGGGTCCTCAGTTTCCTCACCTGTAAATGATGGAGTTGGAAGAGATGGCTTCTAAGATCCCTCCTGGCTCTACACCTGTGAATGCTACAAAGGCTGGTCGGAAAAACTAACTGAATGAAGGAGGGAGGGAGGGAGGCAGCAAGGTTCAATGGCTAGCTAGCCCTGGAGTCCCAGGATCTAGGTTCAAGGCCACCTCTGATGATTATTTACCTGTGTGACCTTAGGCAAATCACTAAGTGTCCCTGGACCTTGGTTTTCTCATTTATAATATGAGGGGATGGGACTAGATGTCTTCTGAGGTGCCTTCTAGCTCTAAATCTATGATCCTATGAATTTATGATCCCCTCAGCATAAGATTCCCTGAAAATAAAGTCTATTCACAATGTCCCTAAACAGTCAGGTACCCTGAAGTGGAAACTTTAGCTCAAGTTAGCAAACCATAACAGACTTTGAGTTTCTCACAACTCTTGCCTGGAGCCTGTTCTATTTAGAAGAAGGAAATGAATCCTCAACACATGGATAGATTATCAATTTTACCCTTTTTTAAAACATCTGTTCTATAAGCCATCTTCCATCTTTTGACCCTGCCACCACCCTACTGCAAGCCCTCATCCCTTCATACCTGGACTATTGCAATAGACTGCTGTCTGATCTCCCTGCCACATGTCACTCCCCACTCTAGCCTATCCTCCACTCACATGCCAATATAATCTTCCTGAAGTACAAGTCTGACCTTATCAACTCCTCACACTCAATAAACTCCAATGGGTCCCTATTACCTCCAGGATCAAATATAAAATTCTCTTTTGGGTGTTGAGTCCTTCTTTGACTTTGAACCTCACCCTTGATGACACTGGCTTCCTTGCTATTCCTCAAACCAGACACTCCATCCCCCAGTACTGGACATTTTCACTGACTGTCCCCCATTCCTGGGATGCTCTGTTGTCTCATCATATAAACCTTCTAGATTGACTGGTTGCCTTCAAGTCCCAAGTAAAATCCCACCTTCTACAAGAAGTCTTTCCCGATTCCTCTTACTTTTAATGTCTTCCTTTTTGTTGATTATCTCCAGATTATCCCATACATGGTTTGCTTTGACCTAGTTTTCATGTTGTCTTATCCATGAGACTGAGAATGTCCAGAACAGGAAAAGTTGTTTGCTTTTCTTTGTATCCCTAGCACTTAGCACAGTGCTTGGCACAATAGTAAGTGCTTAATAAATGCTTATTGACTAACTAGGTGACAAAAAAAGTCCTTTCCAACTCCAAAAAAAACTTGCAGTTCTGAGACTCTGATTTTTCCATTACTTCCTTTCACAAACTTTTTATTCCAGTGGCCAGTACACCACCACCACCAGTTCAGTTCCATCAAGAAGTTATTAAAAGGCATTTTCATTGTGTCATACACATTTTATTTTCTCTTTTCTAAGCCAATACCCTAGTACTTATGTGTCTGTCCATATTGGCTTTTTGTCTAGATCTATTTGTAGCCTGTTGGAAATCAATAGAAGGCCAGAACAATGAAGATAAGCCTCCTGGAGAAAACTTGCTAATCATTTATTTGTTTGATTCTGCTTGAGAAGTTGCGGAAAATGAGAGTAAAAACAGAGGGAAGAAGGAAAGCCTCAGGTTCTTGAGTTTGTGGAAGTCAATTCGCTAATTATTCATTAAGTGCTTGCTACGTGCCAATCACTATGATAAGCACTGGCAGGGAGTGATTGTGCTTGAAGATTGTTAGTTTAGGGCAGGTGTGTCCTGAAGATCCATAGGGAAAAAAATGAGATATTTGGAATTAGGATGAGGGAGAGTGAGGGGAAGAAAAAATTAGAGAGTCAGGAAGAGATCTTGGAACTAATTGAATCCAGCCTTCCAATCTATGCAGGAATCTTTCCAAATACATACCTACCAGATGGCCATCCAAGGACCTGCTTAAACACTCCACAATACTCCCCACCTCACCCCTGCTTTGTGAAGTAGCATATTCAGGTTTTTTGTTTTACTTTTATAATTGTCCTCCTGATTTAAAATTGATCTCCTTATAGCTTGCACCTATTGATTCAAGTTCTGCCTTATGAAGGTACACACACTAAATTCTGATCCCCTCCACTACAAGACCACCCTACATATATCTGAAGCTAACTTTCATGTCCCTCAGTCTTCTCTATCCTAAACATCCCTATTTCCTTCAGCTGTTCCACTGGGAGTGGCACCAACCCCTAGACCAACAGTCCTATTTCTGTTTCAGCCCTGAAAGCCATCTTCCAGGGAAGCAACTCCTGTGTAGAAAGGGTTAGTCACCTCCACCAACTGCCAATCAACAACCACACACAACGGACAGAAAAGCCAGCCTAGATGAAGTAGCAAGGCATTTCTGAGGGAAAGACAGGAAATATCACTTTTTAGGCAAGCAGAACCACCACCATCTTGACAACCATCTTGACCACCATCTCCCCTCAGACTCTGAGGAAATCAGCTCAGGACCCTGAACCTAAGGCCTTGAGAAGAGCACAGTGCCCATAGCCATCATCCTAGGAAACAGCCCCTGTGGAGATGAAACCTGGCAACTGCTCCTGCAGGTGCTACAGGCATAGCTATTGAAGACCCAGAAAAGAATGTTCTTGCCACCAAAATCCTTGGCACTATCAAATGGTTTTAAATCAATAAATGACATGATTTTATCAGTGGAAATGACATTAAAAAAGAAGTATTACCATCCACTTTGCCACTTCACCCTAAACTCTACGAGACCCTTCAATCTGATTTGCAGCTGAAACCTTTCATTTGTGATGCCTTCCCCCATTATTATGTTAACTCCTTGAGAGCAGGGATCGTCTTACTTCTGTATTTACATCCCCAGCACTTCACACATCACTTTGCCCATAGTAAAAGCTTAATAGATGCTTCATTTATTCATTCACCTTTTACCAAGGTGGTCATGCTTTTCTAAATGTACTCCAGTCTGTTTAAATCCCTCTTAAAATGTGGTGCTAGAGATTTAAGATGTCTGGTCTCAGAGGAACCAAAAAAATGACACATGTACTATGGTAAAAATCCAAAAAGACCACCAGACTGAATAATGGCCAAGAAATCTGAAGAGAAACTATAGCATTTTTATCCTTTATTCAGCCCAAAAAGACATCCAGAAACTTGGGGGATTTGGAAAGGGGGTATGAGAAAAGTCAACCTGAGTGAAGGTTAAGAATCCAGAGGCCTGTCAGCGTGGACCAAAGACACTCCAGTAGCACTTGAAATCCTCATTGCTCATATTCCAAGGCAAGAGAACCAAAGCACTCAAATGAGATATCTCAAGGGTGGATGGAAATTTGCAGTGCTCTGGCCAATCCAATTGTGAACTTGGTAGCATCAGGAGGCTTCAGGGGCACTAGAATTTCACAGAATTCTGACCTGAGCCCTTCCAGATGACCCTGAAGGTCACAGTACTATGAGCCAGTGATCTAGGCAGACCTGAAACCTACCAGCACTGAGCACAAACACACCAGAGGAAGTAGAAATTAACAAGAAAAACCCAGGATGTGAAGTTCAGAGCCAAATAGAGTCCAAATAGAGGGGAGGAGGGGGCAGAGGCTGGCCCTGGCATATAGTCCCAAATCAGTTTTTGAGGCTGAAGATAGGAGTATACAGGAGATGACACCAAAAGCTACAAAGAAATCTTGACAATGCGTGAAGAAGAGAGTACCTCAACAACAACTACAAAGAGAATCACACACATAAACACATAGTGGCTTCACTACAATTATTTGAGTAGCTGAAGAAATGAAGCAAGATATTAATAGTGACATTAAAGTGAAAAAAGAGTTCTGCAGTAAAGGATTGGAAAGAGAGTAAATGACCTAGAACAGAGAATGGAAAACCTTACCCAGGAAGGATAGCCCCTGAAAATTAAAGTGGACCAAACAAAAATTAATTGCTCCATGAGACAAGAAATATTAGCTTAAAATCAGAAGATTGAAAAATAGAAGAAAATATAAGTTATCAACTATCAAAAATAAAGAACCTGGAAAATAAGAAAAAAAGATAATTTAGGAATCATCATATTCCTTGAAATAAAAAAAAAATCTCTGGATACTGTACGGGTAAAGCAAAAATAGAAAAAAATGATTGGTTACTTCCTGAAAGAAACTGCAAAATGAAAACTCCCTCGACTGTCATAATCAAAATCCAGAGTTTTCAGGTCAAAGAAAAAAATATCATATGTAGCCTAATAGAAAGATTTCAAGGAGTCAAAGTCATAATTATATAAAACTTGGAAGATAACATAATACAGAAGAGGAAATGCTGGAATACAATATTGTGAAAATTGATGAAAAGACCAGAGCTGAACAGAAAATTTGACTTTCAGATACAAGACTCGAGAAACATGAAGAGGTAAACAGGAAAGAGAAATCATAAGAGACTTATTAAGGTTGAACTGTTTACATCCCTGCATGGAAAGATGATACTTGTAACTTATGATTCCTTTATCAGTATTAGAGTAGTTGGAGGGAAAAAATTATATGTAGATAGATAGATAGGTAGATAAATAGAGGGTGAGTTGAAGATGAAGGGGTGATATCTGGAGAATAAAATTAAGGGGTGAGAGAGGATTATACTGGGAGAAGGAGAAAGGGAGATGTAGAATGGGATAAATTATCTCACATAAAACAGACAAGAAAAGGCTTTTACAGTGGAGGAGAAATGGGGGAAGGTGAGAGTGAATGAGTGAATCTTATTCTCATTGGATTTGTCTTAAGGAGAGAATAACATACACTCAATTGGGTATGGAAATCTATCTTACTCTACAGAAAATGGGGGGGAGGGGAAGGGGACAAGAGAGCAGGAGG
This sequence comes from Vombatus ursinus, assembly GCF_900497805.2. Taxonomy (NCBI): domain Eukaryota; kingdom Metazoa; phylum Chordata; class Mammalia; order Diprotodontia; family Vombatidae; genus Vombatus; species Vombatus ursinus. The sequence continues at coordinate 49,299,828 of NW_020954608.1, read as the reverse complement.
ATGATAGAGGGGAGGGCAAATTGGGGGAGGGGGTAATCGGAAGCAAACACTTTTAGAGAGGGACAGGGTCAAAAGAGAATAGAATAAATGAGGGACGAGATAGGATGAAGGAAAATATACTTAGTTTTTCACAACATGACTAGCATGGAAGTGTTTTGCATGACTACACATATATAACCTGTATCGAGTTTCTTACTTTCTCATTGAGGGTGGGTGGGGAGGGAGGAAGGGAGAAAATGTGGAACCCAAAATTTTAAAACAAAAGATAAAAAAAAATTTGTTTTCGCATGCAACTGGGAAATAAAATATACAGGAAATAGGGTATAGAAATTTATCCTGCCCTACAGGAAAATTGAAGGGGAAGGGGATAAGAGAAGGGGGGAAAAGATAGAAGGGAGGACAGATTAGGGGTATTCAGAATATATGCTATTTTGGGGTGGGGGAGGGAGAGATGGTGAGAAAATTTGGAACTCAAAATCTTGTGGAAGTAAATGTTGAAAACTAAAAATAAATAAATTAATTTAAAAAAAAAGAAAATGAATGAGCCCCACATGTGTAGGGAGGCCTATCTGTGGCAAAAGTACCATTGTTGTGTGGCTTCAAGGAAGGCAGAAGAGGCCTTGTTAGCGTCTTTCCCCCCAAACTTTCTCCAAGGGAGACTTTTATAACTGAAAGGAGAGGCAGGAGGCAGGAGACTGGGTGGCAGGAGGCCACCACTTTACTCTCTTCAGAGGGAGAGAGGTTTCCAGACTAAAAGTATACTTATTTGCTGCCTTGAATATTGTTCATAAGGGATATGATTGGGTTCCACCTAACTTTTGATCACTTTGGTCATTTCTGGGAGGAAGGAGAACCCTAAGCTCTCTCTCCAGGGTTTGACCCCTTTCCTACCTAATACCAGTTCCATAACAGCAAAGAAGCCCATTTATCCAAATCATAGCAAAACAGAAATCAGAGAAGGTATACATATGAAAATATATACCAGATCATACAGAGTGAAAGAGGTCTCCCATTAGGAGTGAGGTAACTCAGCTCAAACAAGAAAGAGGGTGCTGAATCTCACCCAAGGGGAAGCTGCAAACTGGGAATAAGGACATGAATAAGACTATGAGCTCTTCTTAAGTCTTCCCAGAGTCTTTCCCTTCGGCAATCTGAAGTTGGGTTGGCCTCTTTTATCTTCTCTCAGAAAGTTAGAAGCCAGGAGCACTTATCTCCCCTCTTACCTATTGTGCCCTGATCTTCATGCAGGACAGGGTATTCATGTCCACTAATAAGAAAAGAGTGCTATACCAATGGGTTTTGGGACAGGGGTTACACAAAAGAAGAACAGAGATTGAATTTGAAACATAGAAAATCAGAGCAATTTAAGGAAAAGTTGAAGCTAGAGAAAATGAGCTGAAATATTATAATAAGAGAAAGGCTAAAGATTTAAAAAATGAGGAGGATTTAACATAAAAGAAGAGAAAGAAGAGCAAAAGAAAGTGAATCATCTGAGGAGAACAAAAAGGAGAAGAATATGAACTGAATTAGGACTTCTGAACCCTTGAAGCTCAGTAGCAAATTTGAGACTCTTCACAAGAAGAAAGATCTGGATCCTTCAGGAAGGAAGCAGCTGCTTTTTCCCAAGGAATCATGTAGATCCATAGGTATTGTCCGGTAGGAGGTCATCCATTAAGCGTCAGAGGAATAAGATAAGATGGTAAGTGATTCCTTATGAGGGTAGAGAGGCAGCTGTTTGTCAATTGGATAAAAAAGAGAATTCTGCTCTCTTCTCATTATATATATTTAAAATGGGTCAGAAAATCTCCTAAAACCCACCAGAACAGATCACCATCACCTAATTCTGATGATTCCTATGAGAACTAAAGGACACTGTAATCAGAAAGACTGTATAAAGAATTGACAAATATTGATAAAATTTTGCAAGGTTTTTAAAAACACTAACCAAAAGGTTATTTGAGTGGTAGAATGGCAGATCTCTGATTTGAACCCTAGTCCTCAGACTCAAAATCAAGCACAATTTCTTCTGTACTACACTGCCTCTAACCTTTTAAAGGGCAATTAATAACTATAATAGAAAACTATTCATTAAATGTGAAAACAAGGACTCTATCAAATTCCTTTTATGAGATAAATCTTGTCCTATTGACTAAAGCAAGAAGAAACAGTAAAAGAGAGTTAGAGACCAATATCGTTAATTAATATTAACTCAAATATTTTAAATGAAATCCATATATGCCCATTAACTCAAGTCCCTGTCCTGGGCCCTCATCTCTTTTCTCAGCTCCCATGGGTCCAATATATCCAGATGATTCCCAGATTTACATATCCAGTGCTAGTTTCCCTCCTGAGCTTGAGTTCCAAATCACCAACTGCTTATGTGATATTTTGAACTGGATGTCTCATAACCATCTCAAACTCAACATTCAAAATAGAACTCACTATCATTTCCTCCAAATCCCAGCTCTTTTTCTGAACTTCCCTATTATCATTGATGCCACCACCATCCTTTTCTGAAACTACTGAGTTATCCTGGACTCCAATTCTGTATCACCTGACCTATCCAATCAGTTGCCATATCTTGAGTTTCTATCTCTGCATCTCTTACATTTTATCTCTTTTCTCCATTCACACAGCCAACCCTGGTTCAGATTCTCACTACTTGGACTTGTCTTGCTTGGACTATTGCTGTAGCCACCTGCTAAATGATTTTTCCCAAATTGCATAGGCAGTAAGTACAAAGCTGTGACAGAGCAGTCAGATCTTCTGACTCTGAATCTGTTTTTTTTTCCATGCCTCTACACTGATGGTCTCCAACTTGGCCACTCAATACCTCCCCAGCATCATCATTAGATAACAGAGTTGAGGAAGGGAGGGAAAACAAGCCAGTAACATTTTGCTGGAGTGTGTGGGGTACTGAGGAGGACTAGCACCTCTGGAGTGAGGGCTTGTGAAGCACCTTTCAGGGATGTTCATCATTTAGTGTCCACCTGATTCACCTAAATCTCACCTGTGGTTCCAAAAAGCTATAGCATGAGCAGAGGTCACACCCCTATAAACTGTCTCAGCAGATGTGCTAAACCAGGCTGAGGATAACCAACCGACCTCAAACCCCTCAGTGAGTAAGGGGAACATCTGTCCCAATCATGTGAAGACTTCCTCCAGCAAAATAGGCAGATGAGAACATTTTTTTCCAATGGCCATGAAGGTGGCTAAAGCAGGTGCTATGGAACTTAGAGCTTGGTCAGACATCGAAGATGCCAACATCATCCACTGTGTCTTGGGCCATCACCAGTCATCTTGACTTTTGTTCTGCCACTAGACTTTGATAACTCAGTTAGAGAGAGTGAGCCTGATGACTTTGTGTAACTTTGCCTTACTTAAATCCAATTCATGAGCAAGTCATGAGCAAGATATTGATCCTCTTTGAAAATGAAGGACAAATAACAATAGCCTCCTAATTGGCCTCCTTCCCTTAACCCTTTGTCCTCTCCAGAACAATGTTGACTCACCTGCCAAAGTGATACTCGTGAAATATAGGTATGATATTGCTCTGTTTGTCATTTAAAGCCTCCATAATCTGTCTTTAGCCCACCTTTTCACATTTATTATGCATTATAGTTCTGCAAAATGATCTACTTGCTGTTCCTCACATATGACATTCCACTGCTTTGACACAGGCTGTCCTCATGCCTGGAATGCACTGCCTCCTCCCCTTCAAAGTAAACTTCAATCAGCCATCTCTTATCTGAAGCATTTCTTTATATCCACAACTGTTAGTTTCTCTTCCCTCAATTTACTTTGTAGGTAGTTTGTATTTATTTAGCCATAGCCCTGTAGTTTCTGTCTAATAACAATGTAAACTGCGGGATAGCAGGGACTCTCATTTTTGTCTTATATCTTCACCGCCTCACACTAGCTAAATGCTTCTTGACTGATTGTCAGGAATGCTAAGGATCAGAATGAACTAAGGTCAGTGAAGAAAGCTAAGAACATCAAGGTTTGGGGGGGTTTGTTTTGTTTTTCTTTCTTTTTTTGTTCTCTCCTTTTTTTCTTTCATTTTCTCTTTCTTTTTTTCTATATGAGGGAAAAGAAGAAGATTTTTTAAGTAATAGTACCACATTGCTTGGAGTGAAAGGGATTATGATAACTAATACCAGAGAAGTGACAATGCTACTTAATTATTTTACTTCTGCTTTTTTTCCCAAGAAGAATGAATTACTTATGGCCTGAAAATGACAGAACAAAAATGGCTAAGGGGGAGTCAATATCCTAGAAATATGTGGAAAAGATGATAGAGCACTTAGCTGCTTTTGTTAATTGAAGTTACTGGCTGAGATAAACTACAAAATCATCAAGTACTGAAAGAACTGGTTGGTGGGTGTGACTGCTGAAGCATTATCAATGACAACTGGAAGATCATGGAGACTAAAATACTGGATAAAAGAGAATGTTCTTTCAATTTTTAAAAAGAGAGAGAGAAGCGAATGCTTTGCCAGCTAGAGACCAGTGACTTTGATCACTGACAAAATTCTAGAATGGATCATTAAAAAAATATTGTTAGTGAACATCTAGAACAGGAAATGATAATTACAAAGAGTCAACATAAATTCCCCAGCACCTGTAATACAAGATTAACCTTATTTGCTATGAGTGCTTGTTTTTTTTTCTTTTTTCTTTTCTTTTTTTTAACAGCAAAGTTAACTGAATTGGTGGGTCAGGAGACTGGTGAGGAAGGGAAAACATGAACAGTATTGAAGGGGGGAGGAAACAAGCATTTATTAAACACTTATTATGTGCCAAACACTTTACAAATATCTCATTTGAAATAATATTCTATGATTTGGGACCTAGGTTCAAATTGCATTTGTGTAACTTTTGAGATATTGGCCAAGAAATTATCTTCCCTGAGTCTCAGTTTCCTCATTTGTAAAAACAAATGAAGAAATTATATGAGATGACCAAGATCTAGTCTAATTCTAGTTCTATATACTGTAGTTTAATGAGATCTTAACAAAGCATTTGATAAAGTAACTCGTACTGCACTTAGGGAAAATTGGGAGAGTTGTGGGAAAGACAATAATATTGCTAGATGGATTTGGAACTGGTCAAATGCATTTACTCAAAGGGTAGTTATTAATGGTTTAATGTTAACTAAGAAGTTCTCCAGAGTAATGTCTCAGGGATCACTTTTCAACCCTGTGCCATTTAACATTCTTATAAATGATTTGAATAAGACCATAGGTTGCATGTTTGTTAAATTTATAAAGACACAAAGCTGGGAGAGAGAGTTAACCACCTGGATGATAGATTCATGTTCCAAAATTATCTTGATCATCTACAGTTCAGAGACAATTGCACAGTCTTACATTTCAGTTTTTAAAAAGCAGCTTAAGAATTCTAAGATGGAGAAGGCATAAGTGGACAACAGTTTGGCTGAGAAGGATTTGGGGATTTTGGTGAACTGAAAGCTTAATATGGGTCTGCAGTGTGATGTAGCAGACAAAAAAAAATGCCTTCTTGGATTGCATTAAGAAAGACATAACTTTCAGGAATAAGGAGGCTACTTTTATATCCAGAGTTCCCATGTACTCTGCTCTTACCTGACCGTGTAAACAATTAATGAATTGACAAGCGTTATTAAGAGATTACTATGTATCAGACTCCATATTAAGTGCTGGGGATACAAAAATAAAAGTAAAAACAGTCCCTGCTTTTAAGGAATTTACATTCTCATCCAGGATACAACATAGGAGTAGATACAACACAAACAGGTAGACACAAAACACAGAGTGGATGCAAGATCACTTCAGAAGAAAAGACACAGGCACCTGGGGGACATGGAAAAGTAACATCTGAGCTGAGTTTTGAAGGAGGCCAGAGATTCTAATATGTTAGAGGTGAAAAGGGAGAGCCTTCCTAGCATGGAGAACAGCTAGTACAAAGACATGGAGGCAGGAGTTGTTGAATGTTATGTGGGAGGAACAGTAAATCGATTAGCATGGCTGGACTGTAAAGCGCATGGAGGAGATTCGTGTGAAAGGAGAATGGAAAGATAGAAATATGGGAGGTGGTGAAAAAGTTTGACTAGGATCATATTTGATCCTAGAGGTAATAAGAAGCCACTGGAATTTGCTAATTTTATATGTTTGTGCATGTGGCGGGTGGGGAGGGTGTTGGGGTTAACCCAGTCAAACCTAAGCTTTATGAAAAGTATTTTGGCAGGATTGTATAAAATGGACTGCAGTGGAGAGATGAAGCAGAAAGATGAATTCGGAGGCTATCACGGTTGTCCAGGTGAAATGTTATGAATGTCTTAACTAATGTGGTGCCTTTGCAAGCAATGAGAGATGTTGTAGAAACAGAAATGACAAGATTTGTCAACTGGTTGGACAAATGGAATGAATGAAAGTGAGGAGGAAAGTTGTCAGCCTGGATGACTGCGAGGATGGTTGTACCCTCAATAGGAATAGGGAAGTTCTAAAGAAGGAAAGGGTTAGGGATGGGGAAGATAGTGAGTTTTGTTTTGGACATATTGAGTTTGAGATAGCTGTGGAATATTCCTTCAAAATGTCACAGGCAGTGGGTGATTTGGGATTTGAGCTCTGGAGAGAGACTAAAAATGGATATATCGATGTGCAAGTCATCTGCATAGGGATGATATTTGTACCTATGAGAGTAGAGGAGATCACAAAGTTAAAAAGCATAGAGAGAAAAGAGAAAAGGACCTGGACAGGACCTTGGAGGATATCCACAATTAGTGGGCATGATATGGATAAAGATCCAGCAAGGGAGACTAAAAAGTAACAGTCGTATGGGTAGGAGGAGAACCAAAAGGAAGCAGTGTCATTAAAACCCAGAAAGAACATGGTCAACAGTGTCATATGTTGCAGAAAGTTCAAGAAGAATGAGGATTGAGAAAAAGAACATTAGATTTGGCAATTACGAGATTAATGGTAACTTTACAAAGAGCAATTTCAGTTGAATGAGAAGATCAGAAAACAAATTGCAGAGGGTTTTGAATAAAGAGAGAGAAGGAAGTGGAAGCACTAAGTGTAGAGAGCTTTTCAAAGACTTGAGATGAGAACAGAAGGAGAGACATAGGACCATAGCTAGAAGGGATAGGAGAATCTAGTGAAATTATTTTAAGGTTGGGGGAGACATGGGCATATTTGTAGGTAGCGGATAAGGAACCTGAAGATCTGGAGAGATTTAGATTAGAGTGGGGATGATAGCTGAGCACTTTGCTAGAGGATGCAAGAGGGGATGAAATCAATGGTATTTGTACAGGGTTGGCCTTGGAAATGACTTAGGCCACTTCATCAGAACCTGAATGAAGGAGGAGATAGTTGGGATTAATGTTAGAAGGATATGAAATGAGAAGAAGAGAAGGAGGCCCTGTTTTTTGGGGGGGAGGGAGGGTGAAGGGAGACAAGGAATATTGTATTTAATCCTGGGTTCCATAGTTGAAGAAAGGCATTGTTAATTTGGAGTATATTCACAAGAAGAAAATGAGGACAGTGTTATATGAGAATAAGTTGAAATAACTAGGGATGTGTATCCTAAAAAAGACAAGACCCAGGGTGATATGATAGTTATCTTCAAATATTTGAAGGACTGCCCTATGGAAGAGTGATGAAACTTGGTTACATTTGGGTGCAGAGGGAAGAACCAGAAGTAGTGAATGGAAATAGGCTTGATAACATTGAAAACATGCTAATGAATGGAGCTGCTTAAAATTGGAATGAGCTACTTCAAGAGTTAGAGAGGTTTTTTCCCCCTCACAGAAAGCACTCTAGTGGAGGCTGTACGACCATTTGTCAGATATGTGAAGATTTGTTTTTAGGTATGAGTTTAGCTAAATGGCTTCTCAGGTCTCTTCCAACTCAGAAGTTGTGTGAATTTGTGACTGATTGATCCCAATGCACTTACTATAGTGAAAAGAAACAGTAAACTTAAAATTGACTGAGCACAACCACTCCCAATACTGTTACATTTATAATTCCATTCACCTCATCTTCTACATCCTATCCCTTATTTTCATCTCAGGAACAGATGTACCAAAAGTCAATTTGTAGAAGGGTGATATCAAGAAGAGTGATTTCTTTTTTTTTTTTCTGTCTCAAAGATCGAAAGGGAGTGATACTTTAAGTCACTTCAATTAATTCACACTGTCTTGCTGCTTGAGTAAAAAATTGTTTATGGTTCTTGTCCAAGAGTCAGGTGAATCTGGCTATGCAATAGTTCAATAGGTTAGCCTCAGGAAAGCCCTTTGAGAAGATATTGGGACATAACTTCTTCCTTATTTCTTCCTAAAGAACAGCCAGTACACATAACCACCAAGAAACAGTGAATAGTGCAGAGAACCATGTCTGGCCCTTAATAAAGTTCCCACCAGATAGCATGAGTCCCACATGCCCACTGGCAATTGCCATTTATCTTAATATTTCTGTAGCCTTCCCCTTCACACTATGTCTTTGGTCCCTAATATCTGGATAAGGCAGAAAATGTACAAGTTTAGAGCAGTCTAACCCTATTTCACTTGTGTTATTTTAGAGCAATTCTTTAGCATTACCTAACTGACAAGCAATTGCATTCCCACCATAAAAGTTTTATCCTAAGATTATAAGTTGTTTTTTTTGTTGTTGCTCATTTCCTTAGTTTCTGCTACTTTTCCTCTCATGCAGAATTATATCCTTTTCATGCTTTTATTGATTGGTTTTAGTAGTTTATTTATCACATTTCTAGCCATTTTTAGGTTGTGAGGGGGAGATGGGCTTACATGTGACTTCTCACTCATTCATCTTGCCAGAAGTCTCTTTTCTTTTTATATCACAGGGGTGCCAATATGCCACTTACATTGCCCATCCTAGGATCACTACATGACCATCCCATTTTTAATAGTCATATTTATCCTTAACAATGCCATTTATGCCACTTTGAGCTAGATTGATACAAAAATCTCTAATGAAAAAAGAGCTACTAGGTAGTGAATTAATAAGGGTTCTGTTTCTATTGTAGAATAAAATTACTTCCCTTCATGCATACTATGATCCAAAATGGCCTTTTGCTCTTCCTCAGTCAATGAGTTACTCAACAAGCATCTACTGCTTGGTATGTGCCAGGGACCATGCTAACCCCTGATGATACAAGGAAAGGTAAAAGCAAAAATCCTGCCCTCAAGAAATTCATGTTCTAATAGGGAATATAACAAGAAAATAAGTATGTACTCCAAGTTACATACAGAGTTGATGAAAGGTGATCTTAGAGGGAAGGTATTCCTGGAAAATTAGGAAAAGCCTCTTGGAGAAGGTGGGATTTGACCACCTTGAAGAAAAGCAGGGAAGCCAGCAGGTAGAAGTGAGAAGGGAGAGCATTTCAGGTGTGGAGGACAGCTAGTGAAAAGGCACCAGACTAGCAGGGAGAACAACTAATGTGCCAGAAACAGCAAGAAGGTGGGTGTGGCTAGATGGCAGAGCGCGTTGAACAGAGAAAGGAGTTGAAAGGGTAGAAAATAAAGTGTAAAAACATTAGAAAGAAAAGGAAGGGGCAAAGTTATAAAGGTCTTTACATTTTAAAGAGAGGATTTTGAATTTAATGCACTTTAGCAGGTGAATAGACGATGGATTGGAGTGGGAGGGAGATCAACCAGGAGGCTCTTGTAATAGGGTGGAGGTGATGACAGCCTGAATCGGTGTGGTGGCTGTAGGAGTTGAGAGGAGACCTATGACTAACGTGATTGGATAGGGAGTGTGCCAGAGAGAAGTGAAGGATAACAATGAGCTTGTGAACTTGTGTGACTGGGAAGATAGTAGTGACCTCAACAATAATTGGGAAATTTGGAAGAAAGGAGTATTTGGGGGAGAGAGTTCTTTTTTGGACATGTTGACTCTGAAATACAGGACATCCTCTTTGAGATGTCCAAAAGGCAGTTGATAAAGCATGACTGGAACTCAGGAAAGAGATTAGGGAGGAATAGATTGGAGAATCATCTTTTTAAGGTTTGAAAACACTGAACATACCTTATGTCATTCAATTATCACAATAACCTGTAAATTACATACTATAGTCATTATTATTATTGCTCTCTTTTACAGATGAGGCTTGTACAATCAAAACCAATGTAACTAATTATTTTGAAAGAAAATAGTTAAATGGGTAAAAATCTCTACAGCAAATACCTATGAACAAAAGGCTGACATCCAAAATATTTAAGGAACTGATACAAGTACATAGGAAAAAGAACCACCCCCCCATAAATGACCAAAGAAGATGAAAAGGGGAGCATGGGAACAAGTATTTATTGTATGACAGGCATGAATTTACAAATATTATCTCATTTGATCCTCACAACAGTCTTGGGAGGTAGGTGCTATTATTATCTTTATTTTACAGTTGAGGAAACTGAGGCAGACAGAGGTTGAGTAACTTACCCAGGATCACAGAGCTAGTAACTGCCTGGGGCTGGTTTGAACACAGGTCTTCCTGATTCTAGGCACAGCACTCTAAGTACTATATCACCTATCTAACTATCTTGGTTCTCAAAATAAATAATCCAATATATCAAAGGCCTAATGAAAACATATCCCAAATCACTAAAAAAAAATGACCCATGAAAAGGACAGGGACAATTTTGGGAAGGGCTGTGGGAAAACATTTACACTAATGCATTGTTGAGGGAGCTGTGAATTGATCCAACTAACTCTTTTTCCCTCCCTTTCCCCCTCCCCTCCACCATATTGGTGCAGGACTTAGTGAGGACTCCTGATGGACTTTAGCCTTAAGGCAGCTCAGAACTCACAACCTCAGTAGCAAGAATTACAGTCTGACTCCTATTGTTTTCAAATTACTTTCAGTTTCTTGTAGTTGTCCCTTAATAGGTTCCTATAATTTTTCAAAATTTTTTGGGGGCTTTTTCATTAGCTTTTATACCAGAGACATTTGAAAAAGTGAAAACACCTTGAGATTGTTATCAAACTTCAATACTCCCTTTTGTTCTGATGTTGGTCTTGGTGCTGGTACTTTGCAATTCCACATTATTTGATTGGAAATGACTCTCTCCTGTTCAGATTATGCAAATTCAGCATCTTTTCTCCCAGAAACTAGTGTGCCTCTCCCACAAATTGCTGAGTTTGAAAGATGCATTGAGCTCACATGCAAAAATTTGCAAAATGTTGAGAAGACAAAGAATCAGTTATATGATCTGTTAATGACCTCAGTAAATGTTTTATAAAGAAGTTAAGGCACCATTGACTTTTTTTTTAACATTATAGTTACAGGTTTAATTTCCTTTTACATATACAGTTTTTAATTTTTAAAAATTCTGTACTTAATAAACATCTCCCAAAAATATGTTTTTGCATGTACAAGTAAAGTCAAAAAAATTACTGCATATGAAAGCAGGAACCTCTATGAACAGTTTGCTTTTTTAAAAAGTATTTAATAAATTCAATGTGTTTCTTTTAAAACTGTGCCTCCTTTTGAACTTCTTTCTGTTTACTTTTGCATATATTCTTTCAAATGCTTCAATGATCCTGAAGCCTTTGTCTGGATCTCCAGAGAAAAAAGGAGGGAGAGAGACAGAGAGAGAGAGAGAGACAGAGGGAGAGAGGGGGATACAGAGGCAGAGATAGAGACAGAAAGACAGAGAGAAAGAGAGAGAGAGAGAGAGAGAGAGAGAGAGAGTGTGTGTGTGTGTTTCTAATTAGGTTCATGTTAAGACTAGAGTTATTTCTCCAGAAGTTTCCTTTGTCCTTCCCCATAGTTGGTCCACTCACTTGGTCAGATGCAATGAAAACCAGTTTATCTTTATCTGGAGACAAAACCCATTATGAAATAGCATATAGTAAATAAATAAGATTTAAGTGTAAATAATACAATTTCATCAGGCAGTGATAAAGCAAATGTGAAGAATGAAGGGGAATAAATTTCTCTTAGTTCCAGTATATCAAAGAATGATAATAATCTATTAAGAGAGGAGCTACAAAGAAAATACATATATATATGTGTATATATATGTATATATATACATATATATGTGTATATATATGTATATATATATACATATATGGTAACATAACAGTCTTTCAATCATCTCCCCAAAATAATATTACCCTTTTTGGTTTTAGGTGAGAATCCTAAAAAAATGGACAAATACCATTATATATCTTATGAAAGGATCTAGAAATTGGAGGAAAAAACTAGGTTTTAACTTAACAAAGGCCTTTTATTCAAATCTAAGATCCAACATTTCCCATCAGTGTGACTCTGGGAAACATTTTACTTCTGTGAACTCCAGTTTCCTTATCAGTAAAATGGGATAATAATACTCATACGTAGTACCTATCTCACCAGGTTGTTGTGAAGAATAGACATTATAAATCTACATTATGCATTATGCTAACAAGATAATGACATTTATAGGGACCTGTGATTTTTTTTTTTTGGCATGGTAATATCACGTAAAGGTTTGATGACCACTTGTCAGGTACATAATAATGGGGGTTCCTCTTGTATAAGGATTAGAACAGATAGCTGCTGAGGTCCATTACGGTTCTCAAATTCTGTGATTCTGGTTGTGATCTATACCAGTGGAGAAAATACACACAACAAAAGTTCAAATTTAATTCAACAAAAACTTGCTACCACAATGTGGAAGACACTTTACTAGCTCCAGGAATAGAAAGGTAAAAGAAAAATAAGCCCTGACCTCAAAGGGCTTACACTCTACTGGAAAGGTGTAACATTATGCACAGGTAAGTAAATACATAGTAATTTCAGGGAAGGGGGAACACTAACAACAGGAGAAATCAGGGAAAACCTGATCAACTGCAAGATGGCTCCTGAGCTGAGGCCTAAAGGAAGCCAGAGATGGAAATGAGGAGGGAGTATGTTCTAGACATGGGGTCAGCCTCTGTGAAGGTAAATAGAGAATATTTTTCCTATTTTGCCAAAAGGAAAATTGAATGTCTGTCAATAATGTTTATTAAGTACCTACTTAGCAGAGCTTAATGAATACTTTGAAGAGATACAAGGGAGAAGTAATCGTCATCACAATTAAGAAATACTTATTGACTGTTGTAGAATCACGATATCCATTCATTAACAGTTTCGGAAATGTGTTGTTCAAAACTCAGAATATATTCTCCCATAGAAATAATGTTATGCATGGTCGTTGGGTTCTTGATTGAGTACACAATGTCATATATAGGCCACAATGAATGTATCCAATAGGACCTCAGTTTTGGGTCCTGAGGTCAGGAAGCTGTGGAGGAGGGAGGAAGAGCAAAAGGGAAACAGTCTGAGGGGGAGAGAGGGAGTTTCTGGTTTATGGCTAGTGTCTGACAAAATGCTGACAGATAAAGTTTTCTTTGGTATTTTCCCACTTTCTTTCTCTGTAACTTTCTGTAACTTTCTCCAGCCCCGAGTGTTCCATGTTGTACTAAACTCTACCCTAAGACACCGCACCCAGATCTGTCCTTCCCATGAAAGCATTCCTTCCATATTTCAAAATTACCTATATTTCCTAGCACCCCTAAGCTTAGATCCAAACTCCCACTCTCTCAGTCCATATGTTTTAAGATGAGCATTAGAAGGAAGGAAAAAGACAGGTGTGAGGGAAATAGTAGGTCTTGGAATAAGAAGACTTGAATTCAAGTCCAAGCTTCAACACTTATAAGTTCTGTGACTAGGCAATTTACTTCCTGTCTCTGAGCCTCAGTTTCCTTTTGCAAAACAGAGATGGTGTTTGTATCACCCACCTCACTAACTTTTTGAGCAATACGTTTTGCTTAAAGCATTATAGAAATTATCTCATCAATTAATGGCTGATGATCATTTCTTGTTCCCTCTCCCCCTAAATATTTGTACTTTAAAAGCAGATCCAGTTAACTAAAACAAATAAATAGTTTCAACAGATTAATCAAATTACCTAAAGATTTTCAGCCCAGTGTGTGGGAAAATATTTGGTGTTGAGGGCCTGCCAATTAGTCACTCTACTATAAGGGCAGCTTTCCTAAGATATTTTATTGCTTTTTACAACTTCATTTTTTCCCTCCATTTTTGAACCCAGAGGTTTTCTGAAAACATCTACTTTTTCTCATTTCCTACTAGCCCACTAGTTGGCACAGAGATCATACCCATTTTATACAAGTTTTACTTTCAAGGATGGAAAAGGGAAGGAATTTAAGGAATCTAATGGAGGATGGGAGGCAGGAAAGAAACAATAACTGTGTTAGGCTTCTTCTGGCACCAGTACATGCAGCTCCAACAATGGAGGAGTAGGGTGTCAGAGGTACAAGTTCCTAAGAGAACAATTACTGGACTAAGGGGAAAGACATCTGAACAGCTTTGGCATCTAATTTGGTGATGGTAATACTCTCAGTAATGAAATTACAGATTTACCAAAGTACGGGAGATGTAAGAGGGAAGCCAAGAGAAGCCTTCCTTCCCTAGTGTTAGGAGGCGAGGCTTTCCTTGCAGCTTCTTAAGATGAAAAGGGAGGATCTAACCCATTGAGATAGTGTCAAAGTCAAGTACAAGGAATAAAAAGGCATTTTCCTAGTGAGAAAGATTACGTGTTAAAAGTAGTTATTCTTGTCTTTAGATGTTCAGTGAGAAGTTAATAAACACAGTTCTTTCTCCAGTGTAGAATAAAAAAAGGACTTAGGATAGATGCTGGAATAACTGAGAAGTATTGTTGTAACAGTGATGCAAAAAAAAGAGGCCATTGAAGCATTTTTTTGAATGCACAGAAGAGAACAGAAAGAAGTTCAAAAAGAAACAAGACAAGTAGGAGAGTTTTTGAAAGAAATGATGCAGTTTAATATATACCTTTAAAAAAAAGCCCAAGTAGTATGAAATAAAGATTCACAGTTTCATATACAATCCTCTTTCTCTGTTCTATATATGGAAACATTTTTTCAGTATTTAAGTTCAGAATAAAAAAATTAAAAGAAAGAAAGAAGCCTAACTGTATCATAGTTTATGTACCACAGGTATCAGTCTTTAGTAGGCTGAAGGATGCATATATTTACTAGAATAAAGGAAGCGTTTTGAGAAGGAGACACATTTGTGAGGATGAGGGATTACTTCCCAATGTTTCTGATGGAGGGGAAGATAAAAAAGGCATGGAAAAAAATCTTGTACATTATTACCACCCCAAATAAGGGAAAAATCAATAAGTAGTGATCCATATTTCAGCTTCCCCATCTACATAAAAATTTTATTATAATAATCTGCACTTGCATTGAGAGCATCCTTAATGAAGGTATTAAATGGAACTAGGCAAACTTCACAAGTGATAATAAGCAGAAGAGTATATTTTTACCATTAGACAATACAAGATATTGCTTCACTTATTCTTTGTGGATTATATGCATATATAAATCTATATGTGGCATATTCACATATACATGTACACACATATGTATATGTATACACACACATAAAACATTTTACTTGGTTGAGCAAAATATCATCTTAAAAACTGTCTCCCAACAAGGCATTTCCTTTGTATATGTCAAAATCATATGTAACCCTGTCCCAAGGCCGTTGGCATGGATATTCCTCCTTATTGATGGAGATGAAGGCAAGGGCAAGAAGCAAAAACTTTAGTTCTCAGCCAGTCCTGCTTCTGGGGACTCTTCATCCAGGAGACCCCCTTTGGAACCCTCTAAGCAAGAGTCTTCTTTGAGTATAGTGTCAAGTCAACTTCTAGCTTTGAGAAAGAAGTTGGAAGAGGCCCCTACCTCAGGTTGCTGAAGGAAAAGATTCTGGGAAGACATGAGAGGAGCAGGGAATCTTCATGTCCGTCTCCTCAGCTTGCTATGTATGTTCATTATGGAACTGGTATTAGGTGGGAAATGGGTAAAGGCTTGGATAGAGAGCTTAGGGTCCTCCTTCCCCCAGAAATGACAAAGTGATCAAAAGTTAGATCTGATCCAATCATATCTCCTAGACCAGGGGTGGGGAACCTGCAGCCTCGAGGCCACATGTGGCTTTCTAGATCCTTGGGTATGACCTTTAGACTGAGTCCAAGTTTTACAAAACAAATCCTTTTGTTAAGGGGGTTTGTTCAGTGAAATTTGGATTCAGTCAAAGGACTGCACTTGAGGACCTTGAGGGCCACTTGTGGCCTCAAGGCCACAGGTTACCCACCATCGTCCTAGGCAAACAATATTTAAAAGAGCAGATATATATACTCCTAGCCTGGTTTCCCCCTCTCTGAGGACAGCAGAGTGGTGACCTCAGGCACCAACCTCCTACTTTCTCTCCTGGCAGAAATGAAAGCCTCCTTTGGAGAAAGGTATGGAGGGCCCACCTCCTCCCTTAGCAGAAGAATTTGAAGAGGTATAACTGTTTGATGATCCTCTGATTACCCAAAGCCAATGAGGCATAAAGAAAGGAAATATGAGAGATGCTGTAGAAGTAAAACTGACAGAATTGGGCAACTGATAGGATATGTGAGATAGCAGGGTAAAGGGTCAAAAGTGAATGGGAGGCTGCAAACTTAGGTGACTAAAAGGACAGTAGTATCTTTTTTAATTTA
Organism: Vombatus ursinus; assembly: GCF_900497805.2. Taxonomy (NCBI): domain Eukaryota; kingdom Metazoa; phylum Chordata; class Mammalia; order Diprotodontia; family Vombatidae; genus Vombatus; species Vombatus ursinus. Next base: position 49,283,279 of record NW_020954608.1, on the reverse strand, counting down.
AAAAAATGTTTAGAGGCAATGCAGGTTAAGTAGTATCCTTTTTTAAAAAAAGGAAATTTCAGAAGAGCGGTGGGCTTGAGGGAAAAGATTACAAATTCTCCTTTGGATATAATTGAGTTTGAGACGCCTGATGAGACACCCAGTTTTCAATCATAGAATCACAGAATTTGAAAGCTAGAAGAAACCTCAGTGGCCATCTCATCCAACTCCTAACAGAAAAGGATCCTCACTACAATGTAGCTGATGACTGGTCATGCAGACTCTGCTTGATGACCTCCAAGAAGGAAGAAAATGCAATCCATTCTACTTTGGGATAGCTCTAATGGACAGTAAGCTTCTTTCCTGACATCAAGCCTAAATTTACCTCTTCGTTCCTTCTACTCATTGCCCCTCTTTTTTCGCTCTGGGATCAAACAGAACACGTCTAATCTCTACTTCACAAGAACAGCCCTTCAGGTGATTAAACAGAGCTATCCTGTGTTCTCCCCTATCCCTACCTTCACTGCCGCTGCTCAGTCTTCTCTTCTTTAGGAGAATCACCCTTAATCCTTTGAACAGATCCTCATATGACAAGGACTCAAAACCCTTCACCATCCTGGTTGCCCTTTTTTGGAACACTCTCCATCTTAGGAATGTCCTTCCAAAACTTTGGTAGCCAGAACTGAACACAGTGCTCCAGATGCTGTCTGATGAGTGCAAAGTACAGGGGGAAAATCACTGCTGATTCATATGGAACTTGCTATCCATAGGCTATCTCTATCTTCTTCAAAGTGCTGTTTAACCATGTGTCCCCTCATCTGGATCCTAGCTGTTATCCAGTGTATTAGCTAGCCTTTCTAGCTTAGGGTCATCTGCAGTTTTAATGAACATACCACTGGTGCCTTTATCAATGTCAGTGATTAAAATGGTAGAGAGCATGAAACTAAGCAGAGACTTTTAGGGCATTCCCCTGAAGACCTTTCATGCTAACATTGAACCTTTAGCAATTATGCTTTGAGTTCAGTCATCCATCCAGTTCTGAGTCCACATCTTTCCATCTCCTCAAAAATACCATGAGATACCTTATCAAAGTTTTGTTAAAATTTATTCTGCCAATTTAATAATCCTGTCAAATAAGGAAATAAGGTTAAATTGGCATGATCTCATTTTAGTGAAGGCACGTTAGCTATTTTTTACTCACTGCTTCCCTTTCTAGATGTTCAGCAACTATTTCTTTAATGATCCATTTTGGAATTTTCCCAGGAATTGAAGTCAAGCTCACTGTTCTATAGTTAGCAGAGTACTCTATTCTCTTTCTTCTTCAATCTTGTGATACCTCTCCTGCTTTCAGCAGTCTTTCAAATATTAATTATAATGGCTCACTAATCACACTTGCCAACTCTTTTAGTACCCAAGAATGTAGTTATAGAGCCAAAGGAAAGGGAATTGTTTTCATAGAGTATTGCTGCCACACAGGGCTGGCAGCTATGGAGGGTGATAAATACCCATGGGGCTACTCACACACACACACACACACACACATATGCGGGCCTTTCAGTTCCACAGGCAGGCTAATAGCTCAGAAATGCAACGAGCCACTCACTCTGATCCTAGACCTTAAACCCCTTAGGGCTCAAGCTTGTAGAGTTTTAGATAATGAGCTGGTAGTACTAGGAAACTCCTTGTTGTCTATGAGGGAGAGCAGTAGGGTAATATGGACCCCTGAAATCAGGGTATTTTCTAAATTGCCTAATAAGAAATGAGGGGTGGGGACCCTGGAAACTTAATTTTAACTGCTATGTCAGTGTTTCATTGGTGCTATTTTCTTTTTTTCTTTTGCATAAATGTTACTACTCCCTATCATTCCTCCTCCTCACCTCTCCCAAAATTAAAGGTTTTTCTTATAACAGATGAGTAGAGTCAAGCAAAATAAATTTGTATCATATTGGTTGCATCATCCCTCAACCAAGAGCCAGAAGTCTTGTGAAGTCATTATTGGTCCTTGTATTGGTCAGAGTTCTTAAGTCTTTCAAAGTTGTTTCCCTTAACAATGTTGTGGGAATTGTATAAACAATTCCTTTGGTTCTGCTTGCTTCACTCTGCATCAGTTTAAACAAATCTTCCCAGGTCTCTCTGAGTCCACTCCTTTCATCATTTCTTATAGAACAATAATATTCTATTCCAAACTTATGCCATAATTCTCCAATCACTAGGCACCTGCTTTGTGGCCACTTTAATACAATAAAAAGCATTGCTATAAATATTTTTGGACATGTAGCCTTATGAAATTGAGGGAGCCATGGGAGCTGAGGGTGCTTTCCTATCTTTTATCTAGCCATTGTGGTTTGTATACTAGATTCAGAAGAAAGGAAGCTTAAGCTTAACCTCTCTTTGTAGGAATTAAACTTTCCATTTCCATTTCCATCTTAACCACTGGTTCATAAAAAAAAACAAACCAAAAAACAATAACAGATAAACTCCAATCCCAAAGCCCTAGAGACTATGTTAGTTAGAGTTAAAGTTATGGCTATAAGTATAGTGATTAGATAAGGTGATTAGAAAAAAAAAACAAAAAAGCTCATAGTATGTAATATGAATCTGGTATGGGACAAGTAATTTATTCCTATACAAAAAGAAATACAAAACATATAAAGATGTGCATTAAAAGAACAAAATTATCAGGAAAGGTAATATTTGAGACTTATTAGTACATAAATAATTTTGCATGACTGTTAATTAGTCAGTTTATATTTCACTTTGGCACTAAGCTATCCAACTGCTGCAGATATCTATTTGTGAGTAAAATGTGCCAAGCTTCAGCTAATCTTCTTTTCCATAGTAGCCCTCTCCAATGCAGAAACTTATTTTGCTGAAGCCTGCTGCTTCAAGGACTCCACTAACAATGCTTGCGGGGCTGCTGACACACTCCTAGGACCTTTAGACCTTTCAGAACTGGATCACTGACAGTATTGGACATATCCTCCATGGAATATTTTTCCACTAAGATAGGAAAGAACAATACAAAAGAGACCTAGGTAGTCAGGTGGTCATGGCTACACAAAGACTAAGTTGGAGACATGGTATGGTGAGAGGATGTATACCAGAGTCTCCTACCATGGTAGCGTAGGTTAACTCCCTAAGGCTTACTTCAAAAAGCTCAGGTTAATTTTTCCTTAGAAGTCATTGAAAACGTCCTCAAGATTTTGTTGTCTCATGGGGCTAAGGCTTGCAAGGGTGATAAAGCTTCTTGTTCACATAAGTAGAAAAGTCAGTGCATGATGAATTAGGAACTCATTCCTAAGACTTCAAATTTGCAGACCAGTAGCCTGACTAATACCAGGAAGCTGTTGAATCAAGAATATGTGCTCAAGGAATAACTTTTCCCTGCTATGGCTAAGTAAATCTCCTTTTTAAAACTTTTACAAGTACTTCCTTTCATTCCAATCATATATTTGGGTTAACAGCCTCACCTGAGCTAGCACTGGCCTATTTCACAGGGCAGTCACCTTCCTCCATCCAATTCTTGGGACACAACTGGAAATTCTCCACATATATCATAGCATGAGCACAGAACAGAAGGGGTGGGCTGGGAGGAAGGGAACAAGTATTTATTGAACACCTACTACTTGTTACGCACTGTGCTAAGTGCTTTACAAATACTATCACATTTGAACAGAAGTGAGAGGGACACAGATGCCAATAGCTCCTTTTGTATCTCCACTGAGTTATTTCCCATTACAAGCCTCTGAGTCATTCATGGCTAGAAGCAGTTCCCCAAAGCTCCTACATGGTCAACAGGAACCAGGCAGAGAATATATGCACATACTCTGTACAGCTCACGTTATATATATATGAGTCCTTTCCAGCAGTGTGCTGGCAAATGTTTAACAAATGGCTCTCTGAAAGAAATAAAAAAGCGTAGACAACACACTTTTAAGTTTAATATGGGAAAAAAAAGTTTAATATTAATTATCATGTTTTCTCCATCACTTTCTTAAGTCTGGACAATCAACAAAACAATAAACCAAGCCCTGATTTGTAGTGTTTGCTAATTTCCAAAGTGTAACTGCTCACACTGAAAAATGAACACTTGGGGGGCAGCTAGGTGGCGCAGTAGTTAGAGCACCAGCCCCGAAGTCAGGAGGACCTGAGTTCAAATTCGGCCTCAGACCAAACACTTGACACTTACTAGCTGTGTGACCCTGGGCAAGTCACTTAACCCCAGTTGCCTAAAACAAAACAAAAATAAAACAAAACAAAAAAGAAAAATGAACACTTGGCTCTCTTATGCTAGTTCAAGCTGGCTTCAGAACATCCCTGGTCCTTTCCTTCTACATTTGACCTCTTTGGGATATATGCCTAGTAGTGGCATCACTGGGTCAAATGGTATGTAAAATTTAGTGACTTTGGGGATATAATTCCAAATTTCTTTCCAGCATAGTTGAACCATTCCATAAATCAAACAATAGGGCACCAGTGTACCTGTCCTCCAATAGCCTCTCCAACAATTGTGATTTCCCTGTTTTGGGCATCTTTGCCAATCTGTTTGATGTGAAATGAACCCTAAGAATGGTTTTAGTTTTTATTTCTCTTATTATAAGTGACATGTAGTCTTTTTTAAAAAAAAATACGGTTGTTTATAACTTCTCTTTCTTCCTTTGAGAACTGCCTGTTCAAATTCTTCAATCATTTATCTATTGGAGAACATCATGTAGGTCAAATAACTATTTGGAATTTATTGTGGTACAGGGTATGAGATGTTGGCTTATGACTAATTTCTCCTAGACTGCTTTCCGATTATCCCAGCAGTTCATTTTCAAATAGTGACTCACTATCCCAGTAGTTTATGTCCTTGGATTTGTTGAACACTATCCTATTGTACTCAATTCTGAATCCTGGGTTCCTAAAGCGTTCCATTCATCAACTTTTCAATCTTTTATTCAAGGCCAAATTATTTTGGTGATTAAAGATTTTTAATATAGTTTGAAATCTGATACTGCTAGGCTCCTTTTTTGTTGCTTTTTTTCTTTTCATTATTTCTTATAAGAATCTTGACCTTTTATTCTTCCAAATGAATTTTGTTATTATTTTGTCTAGTTGTATCAAATAATCCCAATGTGGTTGGTATGGCACTGAATAAGAAAATTGTTTTAGCTGCCATTGTTATTTTTATTATATTGCCATAGTTGAACCATGGACAATTAATTCTTCTCTAATTATTTGTTGTCCTTTATTTCTGCAACTAGTAGTTCTGTAGTTGTATAAATACAATTCCTATAAGTGTCTCAGCAGGTAGTCTTCCATGTATCTTATACATTTTATAGTTATTATGAATGGAATTTCTTTTTCTGTCTATGCTGGATTTTGTTGGTAATATATGGAAAAGTTGATGATTTTGTAGGTATATTTTATATCCTTCAACTTTATTGAAGTTGTCAGTTTTTAAAAATTAATTTTTGGTTGAATATCTAGGATTCTTAAAGTAAACTATCATTTTTGTTTCTGCTTTGCCTGTGCTTATTCTCTTAATGTCTTTTTAATGTTATTGCTGTAGCTAACATTTCTAATGCTATATCAAATAATAGTGATGACAATGAACATCCTGCTAGAAATTGCTAGAAATTCAGTAATTGCTAGAAATCTTTCATATCTAAATTTTCTAAAGTTCCATTCAGGTTCTTAACTTCTTTTTTGTTTTTCTTTTTATTATATTTCTTTAGTTCTGAAAAAGATACAATGACATCCTCAACTATTATAGTTTTACTGTTGTAATTAGCTTTACCTTTAAGTAATTAGATACTATGTCTTTTGGTGCATATATAATAAATACAGACATTAATTCATTATCTCTGGTGCCTTTAAGCATAGTGTATTTCTACTATAATCTTTTCTGGTATATTATATTTTCTGGTATAATATAGTATGTTTTCTACTATAATCTTTTCTTGCCACTCCTGCTCTTTAAAACTTTCTTAAGGCTTAATAAATTCTGTTCTTTCCTTTTATTTTAATTTAGTCAAAAAGCATTTATTGCTTAAGGCACTGTGCTCTGTGCTGGGAATACGAAGAATGGTAAAATACAGTCCCTGTCCTCAAGGAGATTAGATTCAAGCTGAGAGACAACATGGAAATAACTAGGGAGGTAGATGATATATACAGAGTAGATAACAATAATCTGAAAGGAAAAGGCTGAGGTGACCCAGAAAGGCCTGCTGAAGAAGGTCAGATCGAAGTAGGTTTGAGAAAGTAAGTGGTAGAAATGAGAGGGCATAGTATTCTAGGCCTAGGGTACTGCTAGTTCAAAGGCATGGAGATGGGAGATAGAATGTCATATTCAAGAAACCCTGAGTAGGTTAGTGTAGCTGGATCATTTTACCTCCACATGAATCTTTATGTTTCAAAGGTGCCTCTTGTAAAGAAAATATTGTTGGATTCTGCCCATTTTGCTATCTTCCTCCATTTTAAAGGTAAGTTCATCCCACTCACATTTATAGCTTTGATTGTTAATTGTCCTTCCCCCTCCATTTTAGCTTCTTCTAAGGCTTCTTCTAAGATAGGGGGCACAGTGAATAGAGAACAGGGCCTGGGCTCAGGAAGACCTGAGTTCAAATCTGACCTCAGACACTTACTAGTTATGTGACCCTGGGCATGTCACTTAACCCTTTCTGCCTCAGTTCCCTCATCTGTAAAATGAGCTGGAAAAGGAAATGTAAGCCACTTTTATCTTTGCCAGAAAAACCCCAAATGAAGTCATGAAAGTTGGACACAACTGAAAAAAATGATTGAACAATACATTCTTATACTTCCCTTTCTTTCACCTTCCTTTAGAGTGAAGAAGTTAGTTACATGTAAAATGTTTAGATCACTGCTGAGGTCCCTTCCAGCACTAAAAATCTATGATCCTATGTATCAGTGATTAAGGCAATCATTGGGACCAGAAAGTCTGACTATGGGGATTTGTTCAGGGCATAGATAAGAAGTGGGGGAAGGAAGAGTTGTGCTTCCTTCCCATGGTGGTTAAAGGACCAGCACCATTCACTTATTGGTCCTCCACTGGCTTGTGTGACCACCTCTCCCTTTCCCTTGATGGCCCTAATCCCCCAAGTTCCATGACCTTGACACACCTCTTCTCTGGTATGGCTTCACCTACCCTCACCTCAGACATAGTAGGCACACAGATCACTTTGGAGAATAGGCAATCTGTCACTAGTGTTTGTGCCACTCCTGACTGTCAGGAGAAAGAATTTTTACTAACAATTCTTTTCTGGAAAAAGAGGGGCAGAGTCAAAATTAGGATATAACCAAGCATCAACTAGACAAAATGCTGGGATAAAAACTTTTTTTTGTTTTTTTTTTAAATAAAGAGCTAGAATCCAAGGTACTCAGATGGAGTGGGCAGGGTAGTATGGTGGAAAGGTGAGGATTTCAAACTGGGAAGGAGGCTATGAGTCTGGGGAAGTGATTATTGATCTGTTGCAACTGAGTCCCCCAAACTGAAGCCTCTTATGGAGACTTCCCAACTCCTGCTCTACGCTGATGTGTCAGCGTGGTTGTGAGTTGAATCTCATATCCCTTCCTGACTGTAAAGGTTCAGGTACCCGTCAATATGTGGAACTGAGGGTCAAGAGCTGCCAGGGATAAATCATTGTCCTTAGGAGAAAGTGATATATATATATATATATATATATACATATCCATCAGGTCAGCTGAGAAGCCATTTACAAGGTTAGCAACACAATAGTTGAGAAGAGCTTATGCTAAATTTGGATTTAGACACAGGCATGGTTCAATAACAGGAAGACATACAGACCAGATAAAAGAGGTGGAGGAAGGATGCTGAATTCAATTGCTTTTACCACTATTCAGCTTCCAGATAGACCAGGGGCTCCCTAGAGATATTGGTCATAGCATCCTCTCCTCCCCCATACATCCACTTCATTAGGAAAGTTAGTGGTGAATATGGCTCATTATTGGCATTTCTACGAGCCTGGCTCTTCCAGGTCTCTGTATTTGAGAGATGATAATTGATTTCACCTGCTTTTTGTCAAACAGTTTTTCTACTTCTGAATACTTCAAGAATTCAGATTTTTCCTTCTACTGAGCTTTCTTTCTTCAGGCAGTCCCAGCCCATGTTGGCATACAACCCCCATGAGATTCCTGATAGCAACTTTGAAAGACTCCCAGAAGTCCTACACCCAGGCAAAAGACTAGAGGGATCAAGACATTTGTGGCCTAATATGTATTGTACAGCACTTTCCTTCAAACATTTCCCTGCCTCCAGCACCTTCTTGCTCTAATCCATAGCACTATGTGTCTCTATTATTTTCTTTCCACATTACCACAGATAAACTTGTATATGTCTCATCCTGCTTGCTTGACTGTAAGTTCCATGAAGTCAGTGACCATATATCCCACTGGCACTATACCTTGGGCGGAGTAGGTTTTATTATAGATTTGTTCAATTTAGTCAATTAATTCATAGATGACAGATTCATAACAGATTGCCAAATGAAACATTGCTGCTGCTGCTATTGTTGTTATTCAGTTGTTTTTAGTTATATCCGGCTCTTTGTGACCCCATTTGGGGTTTTCTTGGCAGAGCTACTGGAGTGGTTTGACATTTTCTTCTCCAGCTCGTTTTACAGATAAGGAAACTGAGGCAAACAGGGTTAGGTGACTTGCCCAGGGTCACACAATTAGGAAGCATCTGAGGCCAGATTTGTACTCAGAAAGATGTTTTCCTGACTCCAGGCCTGGCACTCTGACCATTATGCCAGTTAGCTGCCTTAAAAGAAAAGTTAAGGATATTTATTATATATCTTTAACCTTTTAAAGTTGATTTCTTGGTAGGCAATAACCATACTTTCAAACAAAATATTCACTGGTATACATAAGAGACAGAATACTGGATGGAATGGATAACTGGTCTGACTCAATGAGGAATTTCATACATTGTTAGTTCTCCTATAACCCCTTAGGCAAATGTCTTATTACAATGAACTCCAAAGAATTGAAAACCTCTTTTGCAGTGGTTAGTCAGGTTCTGATCTTCCTCTACATCTGGTCTAAGTATAGAGTTTTCTCACTGGGAAGGGATGTGAAAAAAGAATGGGAAATTGATTTGAATCACTTTACCTAGCCTTTGAAGTACAGCCTCCTACAGAGTTGATAAAGAGTCTTTATAAAGGCATGCAGAATAACTGCACACCTATTCAGAACAAGAAGTGAAGAATACATTGTTATAACCATATGAAACATTACACAAGCAACCCTCACAAAACCAATTATCTTTTGCATCTCTGCATTATCGAAGAATCTAGACAAAATAGAATAAAGATCAATGAACTTTACTTTTTTCCTCAGAATTAGTGTAGAAAGAGTGCAAGCTACTCGATTGCTTTTTAAAGGGTAGCATTTCAGTACTTCATATGGAAGGAGAGAAAAAAACGTTGGTTTTTTTTTTTTACTGGTCACAAAGCAATAGTTTCCCCCCCCCCCCCATGGACAAGTATCCACAATAAAGCCTGGAATACAAGCCAAGTGGTCAGAACAATGACCCCCTCTCCTTTGGTTACATTTTATTCTGGCTCATTTCCATTTTCATGAGAAGCCAGAGGGGACGTTGGGAATGCCTAACCCTAAGTTAGACAGTTATTGTTCTCCACCCATTTAGCCTATGTTTGTGCTTTCGTTTTGAATATTAAGCTAAAGTTGAGGTATGGATGGATAGGAATCCACAGACCTCTCTTTTCACCAGTGCCAACAATGACTTCAATATATCTTATCGTAGTAAAGAAGAAGAATGTGAATGTAGATGCCTAATTCTGCAGGCCAGGTGAATCTGAAGTTAGGGTGACATCCCAGAAGAGATGAAAACTGTATATGTATTACCCAGGGATTACCTTGGGCCAAAGTCTAATGAAAGTGCAATTTCATATTAGAGGGTGTGAACAATGTATACGAGCTCCGCTGCACTGAATCAATTCTCTTTGTCTCAGTTGTGTTTGGATGACTGGTGGCAGGAGCAACTGATATAAGCCATGAAGCGAGTAAGTGATTGTTTGGGGATTCAAGCTTCATTCTGCAGAGAGTATCTTGCAGTTGAGATAATGACAGAAGTGGACACTATGCAATGGAGTATTGTTATTAATATATAACTGAGCCCACCTATGGTGCTAGGAAGAATTTCTTGCTCTGTGAACATGATAGCGCTATGTGATGATTTTGGACACGAGTGAAGAAAAGGCTTTAATGCTAGTAAGAAATAGATTTTACTGGCCCCAAATAGCAGCAGGTGGCCATAATAAGTGAATATGTGCTGAAAGCCTGGTGTGTTGCTACCAAGTCATACTGCATCCCAGAGAGCTGCTGTAGCTTATATAGACAGACTTGTTTAGACTTGTATAGGCTTGTATAGATTTTTTATTCTGAAACTAGATAGGAAAGACATAAGCAATATCCTAGTAGTGGCTGGTCATTTCACTTGCTATGCACAAGCATATCCAACCAGGTACCAGAGAGTGCTGTGGGACAAGTTTTTGTTTGTATATGACTTCCTTGCAGTATGGCCCCTTCCAGAATCCACTTTGACCAAGGTAGAGACTTTGAAAGCAAATTAGTTTTGTAAGGAACAAAGAAATCCAGAGCAGTACCTTATCCACCCTCAGGGAGACCCACAGCCAGAGGGTTTATATTCCACACTGTTAAATGTACTAGGGACCTTAATGCCCAAGTTGAAAGCTCTGTGGAGTTAGTACATGGCATCTTAGTGCATGCACTAAATGTAACCACATAGACTTTACTCCATATGTGCTGATGTTTGACTTGTTCTTTGAATTTTCAGGAGATGGAGACACAAGTAGTATATCTCTTAGCTGAGAGATATACTGAAAAGGGGCTGCTGACTAGTTGTAGTCTGCCTCAGAAAATCTCTGATGGAAACAAGTGTTAATGTGAGGATCAGTTCATTGTAAAGAATTAGATAAGCCTTCTGCTAAGAGATCTCAGTGTGCTGGGAGCACACAATCTAACAGACCAATGGAAGTCCACATCAAGTGGATAAAAGATTAGGCAACTTGTCTGTGTACAAGATAGCCCCAGAGAGCAGTCATGGCCTTGCAAGAGAAATTCATCCCATTAGTCAGAGTCCTTATGGAAAAAAAATAAGAAAAAGAAAAGGTGGATAGATAGTGGATAGTAGATAGAGCTCTGGCCTTGGACTCAGGAGGACCTGAGTTCAAATCTGGCCTCAGACACTTGACACTTACTAGCTGTGTGACCCTGGGCAGGTCACTTAACCCAGATTGCCTCACCAAAAACAAAACAAAACAAAACAAAAGTCCCTTATGGACGGAAGAAAAGAACAGAAGGAGAATCATAAAAGCAGGTTCTTAGAACATCCTCTCAACCATTGCAAAGACTGTCAGAGCTGGATCAAAGTTCAAACTGTGTTCACTCACATGAGGAAGAATCTGGGTGTGGTGCCTCCTAGAGGATCAGGAAAATCAACTCCTTTTATCTCCTTTTCAGGCTGCTTATCTGCTTTCTTCCTTTTGTGGGCTGTTTTTATTGCCATGTGAAATAGTTTTTTACTAGGGGTTATTGAATATGTTCTTAAAGAAATTGCATATCTTAACCCCAGCCTCGGAATGATCCATTGTACCAGATGTAGAATCATGATTTGGACAAGTGGCTACAAGGGAGGGATCTGATGCAAAGACAGACCCTTTTTGAAAAGAAAGAAAGAAAGAAAGAAAGAAAGAAAGAAAGAAAGAAAGAAAGAAGTAGAGGGTAAGGGAGCAATGGTGCCCTGGTTCTTGGCTAGCAGCCAAGCAGTGATGAGGGAAATGACATTTAATTTGCACATAGTTGCTTAGTTGTTCTGGCAGTTGGGTTAAAGGGAAAGCAATGGGACCCTGGCCTGGAAGGAAATATCTCCTACAGCACTCCTACTAATAATTCCTACAGAACAGATAATGATGTTGGCAGTGACATTCAGCCTGCAGGCAGCACAGCATTTATGGTAACAGTAGAAAAGGTAGTGGCACCCTGGTGCCAGGGCTTGGTATAGGCCCTGGCCAGATAGTAGGAAGACCAGAAACAGTGTTCAGATGGAAAAGACCTGCAGTTAGTCCCTTTCTTGTCTAATACTCAAGTTACAGAGATACTTAGGCAACAGAGGGTACCCAGAGAGCCTGGCAAGAGTGAACATCATGGTATAGCAAGAAAGAAGGGGTGACAGAGGGAATATGCATTTATATGGTACCCATTATGTACCAGGTACTGTGCTAAGTACCTTTTACAAATATTATCTCATTTGAGCCTCAAAATAATATTACAAGGGAAGTGCTATTGTCATTTACCATTTTACAGCTGATGAAACCGAGGCAAATACAAGTTAAGTGGCTTGCTAAAGGTCACACAGCTAGTAAGTGTCTGAGGCTTGATTTGAATTCAGATCTTCCTGACTCCAGGCCAAGTGCTCTATCCACTGTAACACCAGTTGCCTCTAAGGAAGAACATTGGCACTGGAGATGGAGGACCTGGGTTTAAATCCAACGTCTGTCACTCAATAACTGTGTGACCTTGGGCAAATCATTTAATCTCCCTGGGCCTTACTTGCCTCATCTATTAAACGAGGAAGCGTTAGACTTCCAGCTCTAGTTCTATGATCCTATGACTCTATAGCCAGCATAAGCCAAACACACGTTTAGGCCTGAGGCTGCAGATCAGTATGTCTGAGGATACTGACAGGCACCCTTGGCCATATCTATAAGCTGAAGAATTCTCACTAGAAGACCCTGGTCCATTAGGCCAGTGTCTATGTCACTTCAGGAGAAATGTACCCATTTAGTCAAACAATGCCAATCATCACTTGCAGGATGAAGTGGCGCAATGTACCTAGAGAAGATGGCACACCCTGGGAAGCAGCCCCATGAAGGCAGCATGATGACTTCACCAGTTGTTACTTTGCATGAGTGCCCTGGCCTATTCCTTCATATGTGACTCCCGTGCAATCTTACTCTTTGCTGATGGTATATATGTTTATGGCAGAGTCTGCTCTAGGTTTATGGAGGAAATATTCTATTGCAACTTGTCTCACTATGTTATTCCATTAAATACCTTTGCTTTGAACTAGTATGTCCTCTGACTGATTAGATAAAAAAGTAAACACATCAGTGGGGGCTCGTGAACTATGGTTTTGGGCAGACATGGACCCACAGAGGGCCTTGAACAAGATATATCTATTCTGAGGGCCCCATATGTGTGTGTATGCATGTATATGTGTGTGGGGGTGGAGGGTGTTTTAGATGCTATACATAATTAAAACTATGAAATAAAGATGTTATTCTTGCAGCTTTCAAGCTTTGCAGTTACTAAGCTCTCATGACACTGTGATCATGGGAGAGTTTTTCAATAGAGTTGCTTCATATCTGTATCATAAAACTTGGCAGCTGTGAATTTGTCATATATTTAAAATGAGATTTCAGATACTTCAATTCTGGCCCTTGTATTAGAGATAATGTGATCAACTACAAGTGTTTGGGAGATATTCCAAAATGACTAATGGAATGTTATTTTAAATTTAGACAATCTCCTGTAGTATTAAAGAGATATATCATTTTTACCACTCCCTACCCTAAAGTGATTACGCATCTAATTACTTCTATTAAAGCTCAATTGGAATGACCCCAGCAGTAGTTATGATTTCATGATTCATACATACATTACTACAAATCAATTGTAAATGACTCTTCATTTTAAAATTAGTAAGTGAACTCTTCTTGTATGTTTCAGGATCTAAAACACCCTGAAGACAGATCCAATCAATCTTTATTAAAATACTGGAAATACAAAGATGTGAAGCTTCAAGGAGCTTATGACCCCTTGATGTGACATATATACAAGTAAGTAACACAAGACAGAATGTGATAGGGGAAAACAGGAGATCAAAACAAAGTCCCCTAGGGAAAATCGAGGAGGTTTAGTTTACTGAGACACAGAATTTCAGAGTTGGAAGAGATCTCAGTGGCTATCTAGTCTAACTCTTCTCCACTCCTACCCTCTACCACCCCCCAAAAAAATCCCCACTACAACACACCTGTCTAAAGATCTATACTGTTCATAGGTGCACCTCTGATGCAAGGGACTACTCAGAACTGGAAGGTTAAGATATGCAGTTTCCTTAATAAAAATGTTCAATAACCCAAGGTAAAAGCATGTCATAAGGTGATAAAAGCAGTCCATGAAAAGATTAAAGATAAAAGAAGCCTAAGAGGAATTTAAAGCAGCCCAGGTCCCTACTGTCTAAAGGATTTCTCCCCTCCAGAGTTCTAGAGATGCCTTTATAGTCTTTGCCCCAAGGGCCCCACACTCTACCCTCACAAATGCTCACAGCACAGCCCAAGGGCTTCATTTTTTTCATCTTTGCAGCAAAGCACAAGTATCAACAAAGTGCTAGCATGAGGCTGCCCACACTGCTCTGCCCAGCTAGCTACGGCCAGCTCACACTGCTTCTGGCCCACCCACACAGCTGGTATGGCTGGGTCCTGCAAATCAAGTGCCACTACCCTTTCTGTTGTGTTACTTGCTGTCAGGCAATGACATTTGGCAGCATTAAGGTTATGGGGAATGCAGTGGTACTCTCATCTGTAGGGGTCTCGTAGCACTGACAGTGGGCTCTCAGCAGTGAGATAGTGATGTTGGCAATAACATCCTGCCTTCATCACTGAGCGAGCTGCTAATACAGGAGCAGAGCACCAATTCCCCCTCAATCTCTCCAGTTTTTTCAAAAAGAAGTCATTACATTAAATTCCATATGTGGCATAATGGACCACTCACAGCCTTAGATATGCAATTTCTTTAAGAAAACCTTTTCAATAACACCTCAGTAAAAAGCATTTCACAAGACAGTAATAGAAATCCACAAAAAAGAAAAGCAAACAGTCTCCAAGGAGATAAAAGCAGTCAGCAAGGAGAAAAAAAAAGGTCAGCAAGGAGATTCTGAGGTTTCAGAAGTTTCTCTCCTAGTCCTAAAGCTATTTTCATCTGCTCTTTTCCCCAAGGGGCCCACATTTGGGTCCGAGATTGCCTGCTCAGAGCCATGTTAACTGATACTGCCCAGTTCTGCTTGTGCCCTGACCCTCAACTAAATTATCCAACCTTTGCTCAACAACCTCCCAAGGCAGCCCATTCCATTTTGCAATTGTACTATTTACGAGAAAGTTTCTCCTTTCATTAAGCACCAACTTTGCCTTTTTGCAATTTCTATCTGTTGTTTCTAGTTCTGCCCTCTGGGACCACACAGTAGTCTAATTCCTCTTCTAGAGGATAGTTTTTGGAGCATTTGAAGATGCTAGTCATGTTTACTTTAAGCCTAAAGTTTTTCTAGGCTAAACAACCCCAGGCCATTCAACTGATCCTTTTATGGAATAAACTCAGATCCTTCATTATTCTGGTTGCTCTCCCCTGGGTTTGCTTTTTGTTTTTTTTCCATTATCCTTTCTAAAATGTTATGCTCAAGACTTCTTGGAGCAGGTCATACCTAATTGTGCTTTGAAAAATAGGTTTCTCTCATTATCAATCAAAGTTTATAACTAATAATAATAATAATAATAATAATAGCTAGCATTTATATAACACTTTGAGGTTTGCCAAGTGCCTTACAAATATTGTCTTATTATATCTTCATAACAATCCTGGAAGGTAGGTGCTATTTTTACCCTGGTTTTTACAAATGAACAAACTAAGGCTGAGAAAGATTAAAAGACTTGCCCAGAATAAAATAGCTAGTAAGTGTTCTGATGTCAGATTTATACTCAGATATTCAACATATAACAATTTTTAAAAAGTAAAATATGATTAACCACAGATATAAATGCTATTCCAAAAGTCTTTGAGTTACATGTGGAGCCATTAAAGCTGAGGAATCTTCTTGTTTATTGCACAATTAGCAAAGGGTTCAGGGAGCTTTTTGCATTTTTCCCCCTTGGTGTCCCAGAATTTAAACTTGTACCACTGGTGATATTCCAACTCCCATGGTAAATTTGCCGGCATATCATAAAGCTACTTTCCTCTACAGTCCTACTCAAAGGTCTTATTGTTGGAGTAGGGTGAAGAGGTGACCCTGGATTCTCAGGGACTATGCCAGCAAAGCACAAGCTATCTGTGTCCCCGGAAGGAGTGCCTATACTGCCAAAATCATGATATATTTTGCTGCAAGTATTGGAGCAAAAAAGAAAACTATCTGTCTAAAGCACTGAGATGTTTTCATCTAGTTAGAAGCTTTTCATATTAGAGAGGTTTAGTTTCTAGTAGACATACTGTATTTACTGTTTATATAGAGAAGGTTTTTGAGTATTTAGTTTAATAAGGATGTTCTCTATCCTTCTACCTTTCAGATACCAACTTTGTTTGATACCCAAATATCTAGCTCTGCCCTTGGGAATAATGAAATGTTTGTTCTGTAAGACAATAAGGTCGAGTTAGATTATTTTGTGAGGGGGATGGTGTCTCTTGGGATCTAAAGAATCTTATTAAGTACTGTTACTTGTACTTGGGAAATTGTAAGTAGGGTTTAATAAAACAAACAAGTTGAGATTATACATAGAGGACGGCTTTATTTACAGTTTGATACATAAAATACAAAGTTGCCTTTTATGGGTGCTGGAATGTCCAAATGGACACCGTATGCTGACAATGGATCAAGAACAGAGATATTACTCTGTCTTCTCATGTAAAGGCCAAGTGGAATGACTGAAGATCCTTCTTTGTTCCTTTGACTATGCACTGCACCTGGGTGCTCTGCATAAGTACAATTTAGTTTAGAATAGCTTCACGGGTCCCCAGAAGGTCTCTTTAACAGATGTTGCGAACACGGAGAGCTATTGGTTGACTAAATGAGCAACTTTGATGCACAGAATGGTATCACAAACCATGAAGGGATTCAAGCTCTGGGGGCCTTCAAGCAGTGACTGAATGACCACTTGTTGAAGGAGGTTATAAAGGCTCAGGTATGAGTTGGGTCAGAAGACTTGTGAGGTCCCTCCTAACTCTGTTAAAGGATAATAAATTTAATCTTATGCATATAAAACATTTTAAAATGTGAAATATTAGCTAATTATTCAAAATTGTTTTATTAAATATCATTATGTGTGTACTCTGCTAGTAACAATACAGAGTTTATTCCAAGTCATAATCCCTGTTGTTCTTCAGAATGGAATAATGGCCTTTTAACCAGAGTTAAATCCTAGTTTAGGGAATTTCAGATGCCAAATGACCCTGGAGCTGATGAGATGATTGTCTGAAAGTGGAGAATGTTAGTCATGATGAAGAGCAAGCAGGCCCCACACTTGGGGTGTCTTCCTAAGAAGGAAGAAAGTTGGGTGGAGACAATATGAAAAAGAAAGGGGAATTGGTTGTAACTGGGAGGAAGGTAGGAGGGGAAAAAAGAGGATAGTAAAGAAAGGAAACTGAGCACAGAAATTTGTTTAATTTGTGTGAGGAAAGGCACAAAAGGAAAGATTAAGTCAGAAGATTTGTGCTAGAAGCAGATGCATATCCATAGTACTAATAAAATGACAATTGAGAAGGACCTCATATGTACATCATATGGTCTAATCTCATCCTTTTCCAAAGGTGTAAATATGGGAAATTATTAACATATGTCACAAAGCAAGTTAGTGGCAGAACCAGGTCTACTAGATACCTACCTAATCCAGAGCTCTTTCCATTGAAGTTGTAAGCTGTCTCTCTTCTACCATAACAAAGTTTTCTCATACCTGTTTAGGGAAATGGGGTGAACAAAGCAAAAGTTTACAAAAGCACAATTAGGAAACCAGTCCTGGAAAGACAGATTGAGGACCTGAGGCAAACAGAGCTGAGTTGCATGAGCAAACATCTGATTTAAAAGCAAACAATATTTGGAAAAGCAGGCAGGACCAGATTAACAGTCCAAATGCTCCTTAGTGAGCATGTGCAGGTAACTGATAGAAAGAGAGAGAGAGGGAGAGAGAAAGAGAGAGAGAGAGAGTTTTATGAGTTAAAGAGAGAGGAGAGAAATTTCTGAGACAGCAAAAATCATGGTTGACATTGCTGTGTGAATTGGACCCTGTGCTGTAGCCTGAAACACAGTACCAAGAGAGATGGTTTGGAGGATAATATAGCAACATCTAGAGAACAGAGAAAAGTTGAAAGCAGATACTAGGAAGGAGAGGCCTCAAATTCTTCCTTGTGCCAGAGGCATTTCTTGCTCCTCCACCTATCTTCATTGATTGTTTTTTCCCTCTGAAATTACCTCCAATTTACCCTGTATACATCTTGTAGGTACATAATTGTTTGAATGTTGTCTCCAGTGAGCACTTAATAAACGTTTATTCCCTTGATTTGACTTCGTTACGAGTGCATAACCCAGTAGAGCTTATTGGAGAACTTAACAGAGAAAGCAAGATGGCATGTCTTTAGAAACAGTGGGAAACTCATAAGGTAACATAATAATACCATAAATGACAGTAGGGAACACTCAATATGGGGCTCAATGGGACTTGGGGGGACTTCTTTATTTGTTGACAGGATTACAGACTTTCAGATCAGAAGGAATTTCAGAGAACATCTAGTCCAACCCATGTTTAAAAATGAATCTCGGGGCAACTAGGTGGCGCATTGGATAGAACACTGGCCCTGGATTCAGGAGGACCTGAGTTCAAATCCAGCCTCAGATACATAACATTTACTAGCTGTGTGACCCTGGGCAAGTCACTTAACCTCATTGCCTAACCAAAAATAAATACATGAAAATGAATCCCCTATACAACATACCTTGCAAAGATTATCCAACTGTTACTTGAAGATCAGGGGGAGTCAGTGAGAGAGAGACAGAGACAGAGAGACATGGAGAGACAGACAGAAACAGACAGATATAGAGAGAGAGGAGAAAATTGTTATGTTAGATCGATTTCATAGAGCAGCAGCTGTTCCAACAAGAGTCTGTCATTCTTACTTTCAGTGAGAAAATCATAAATAGTTCCTTTTTTTCTATCAGCAAAGTATTATTAGGCATGCCTATACTACATGGGGAGGTGCTCCTAAGATGCTTCCAAACAAAGGCCCACACCCTATAATCTCATCAAGTTGATTTGGGAATTTCAGCAAATTGATCCAGGACTTCTCCTTACATATGATTAAGCCTGCTTTTAAAGACCAAGTTGTTCTCCATGTTCTTTAGAATTATTTGCTTTCGTTTTTGCGTTAGGTAGACATATTTAGAAAGCTATCATGTGTTCATATTCCCATGGGTTGGATAGCTTTTGGAACTCAAGGGGCTAACAAATTCTTTTAAATGGAAAAACTTTGTTTTTGTTTTTTTTTTTGAAAAACAGCCAGTAAATCTAGAGATTTTTTGACTTGAGCTAAATCCTAGGAACTAAGCCCAATCCTGAGCTAAACTTAAAGATTATGAGATCACTCCTGGCATTTAGAAACAGTATTTAGTATATTAAAGAAATGTGGGAATATGTAGGGCCTTAATTTTTTATAACTGGCCTGCTTGGGGTATTAGCCTCTGGGTTAAAGAGCATGGACATGTTTGTCATCTTCTTAGCATAATTCCAAATGAGTTTCCAGAATGTGTGGACCAACTCACAGCTCCACAAGTAGTAGATTAATATTCCCTTCTTTCTACAACATTCACTACAATCCTACAACACTAACCATTCTCATCTTTTGTTATTTTTGTCCATTTGCTAGGTGTGAGGTAAAATTTCAGAGTTGTTTTGAATTTCTCTTATTTTCAACTGTATAAAACACTCATGTGGTTAGTAATAGTTGGTAATTTGTCTTTTGAGACTGTTTTTTGATATCTATTGACTACTTGTCTATTAGGAAATGATTTTTGTTGATTTCTCTCTCCGTCTCTCTTGCTGTCTGTCTGTCTCTCTGTCTATCTCTCCCTTTCTCTTATTTCTCTCCTTCTTCCCCAAACACACACACACACACACACACACACACACACACACACACACACACAATTTTACTAATCTCTTATTTGGTTTTCATACTCTCTATTTTGGTGTTTAAATGGGGTAGGGAGTAATTTGTTAGTTTTCTAGGTTTTTTTTTTACTTGCATACCTAATTTGTTGGTCTGTTCTTTCTCTTTTGATGATGACATCTAACGACATATGAGCTTTCCCTCCAAAGACTGCTTTGTCTACATCACCAATATGTTGGGATATCATCTCACTGTTCTCATGATCTTTAATGAAATCATTGGTTTCTGTTTTGTTAGCTGTATGATTTGCTATTTGACTCACTCATTATTTAGGATTAAGTTATTTACTCTACAATTAATTTTAATTATTTCTTCATCAACCCTTTATTGAACATAACTTTTATTATACTGTGATCCATTAAAATGTGTTTAACATTTCTGCTTTTCTGCATTTGTTTGTGAGATTTTTAATGCCCTAATCTATGGTCAATTTTTGTAAAGGTGCCATGCACAGCTGCATGAAATATGCATACTTCTTTCTATTGTCATTCAATAACTGTCAGAAGCCTATTATATCTAACTATTCTAAATTTCTATTCAGGTCCTTAAACTTTTTTTTAATTTTATTTCTTTTTTGGGGGGGGATGAATAGATTGAGATTCCCCAGTATTATAGTTGACTATTTCTCCCCTATAACTCACTTAACTTTTCTTTTAATTATTTAGGTGCTATGCCATTTAGTGTATACATACTCAGTATTGATATTAATTTATTGTCTATAGTACCTTTAAGCAAAATACAGATTTCTTGTTTAATCTATTAATCAAGTCTGTTTTTGCTATTGCTTTGAGACCATGATTATTATTCCTGACTTTTTACTTCAGCTAAAGCATAATAGATTTTTGTGAATTTTTGTTACAAACATGGTTTTTCGTAAACAACATATTGCTGGATTCTGCTTTCTAATCCAGTCTGTTATTCTTTTCCATTTTATGAATTCATCCCAATCATATTTACAGTTGTGATAGTTAATTGTGTGTTTCCCTTTATCCTGTTCTCTTACAGTTTTTCCTTTCTTTGTTTCCTATTCCTTATTTACAAAATGATGGTGGTGAGCAAAGAGTGTGCTCAACACCAACATTCTTGGTTGGTTTTAATCATTTTCTACTCCTCTGCCCCTCTTCTCTTTCCTTTACCGAGAGCCCAATCATACATTCTTACCCTTTCTTTCCTCTCACCACCCTCCATGGTTATTTTGTTTTCCCTATCTTTCCTTGAATCTTCTACCTCTATTATTTTCTCTTTCTCTTTTCACCTTTACTCATTTCCCTATGGAGTGAAATGTATTTTTGCCCCTAACTATGCATCTGGGAACTTTTCTTGTCTTAGTGGAGATCCTCAAGCCTCAAGTCTCTGTGCTAGAAGGATCCAGCCAGTTAGTTCCCTCTTGGCTAGATTTATCCTGTGTCTGTACACCTCTTTCTTCCTATGTCTAGCTGGGTAGGACCCAGTGGCCTGATTTATATCTTGCTACTGGATCCAGATGGCTCTGGAAGAGAAAATGAGGCTGGTGACTTTGCACAGCCCTCCCTCACTTAAATCCAATTCACTTGCAAATCATGGCATCACCTTCCAGATGTCATGGTCCTCTTCAAGAACTGAAGGACAAACAATAGTTGGGCTGGGGAAAAAATGATTGTGATTTTAACTTAGATTTCCTGATCAGGACTCAGTATGGTGCATTTTCTAGATCATGGTGGAGTAGATGAGGAGAGGAGCTTGGCCACACTGCTTCCTCTTACTCCACTATCTTGGCTAGTCTCCCTGAGCCTATAATTTTTGAAGGTTTCTGGTGGAGAGAAGCTAGAACATGAAGTCATTCTTCCTGTTACCCACTTACAGATAAGAAGGCAGACAGTCAAATGGAGTGTCCAAAATGTGAGTGCCAGTTTTCAAGCCTCTTTCTTCTAAGGCCCAATGAGCATACAATGAGGATCTGATGCCAAGAAGCAAGGGTTGCTATTTTCCTGATAGTCACTATTACCCTACCCCTGCCTAGAACTGGTGAGTGTTCATTTGTGAGAACATAAAGTAGCCAGAGGGAGCTGTGAATTCACTCTCATTTGCCTATTAAAGAGGGACTGGGCCAAAGTTTATATCTAGATTAAGCTGGTAGATGATTTCTTCTCTCCATGAGAGATCCCTGAGTTCAGGAGAAAAAGGTAATTTTACTGCTACGCACAACAATGGAAGCCATAGACTTTTTCTTATTAAACTGTCTCCTCACCACTGTGGCTCAATCATTGTCCTTTTATTGCTATTGTTTTATTCTTCCATTTATAAAAAAGGAAGGAAGCAAAAATTTATTAAGCACCTACTGTGTGTCAGGCACTAATTTTAAAAATATCCCATTTGATCCTCACAAAAAAACCCTGGAAGGAAGTGCTATTATTATCCCTATTTTACAGTTTAGGAAACTGAAACAGACAGAGGTTAAGTGACTTGCTCAAGGTCATACTGCTAGCAAGCATTTGAGGTCTAATTTGGATTCAGGTCATCTTGACTCCAGGGCTAGTGCACCACCTAGTGCTTATGAAAGAAATCTGGCAGCCCCTCCAGGGGTGGGCTACCTGTGGTCTTGAGGCCACATGTGGCCCTCTAGGATTTCAGGTGTGACCCTTTGATTGAATCCAAACTTCACAGAACAAGTCATCTTAATAAAGGATTTGTTCTGTAAAACTTGGACTCAGTCAAAAGGCCACACTCAAGGAGCTAGAAGGCCACATGTGGCCTCAAAGCTGCAAGTTCCCCACCCCTGCCCTAGACTGTATGATTAATATGAATGCAAGAAGAGATTTGGGCAGCTAAGTGGTGCAGTGGATAGGATGCTGGGCCTGGAGTCAGGAAGACTCATCTTCCTGAGTTCAAATCCAGCCTCAGACACTTACTTGGAGAAGGAAGTAGCAAAGCACTCCAATATCTTTGCCAAGAAAACCAAAAATGGGGTCATGAAGAGTTGGACATGACTGAAATGACTGAACAATGACAACGATATTTGGAGAATGGTGTAGATTTCTGCCCAGGGAGAAACCATCTCCGCTCAGCATATTGGTGGCATAGAGGAGGACTGACAGTAATTCCTTGTGCAAGTCAAAAACACAATGAAAACACATTAAAATGTACCCCTAAGTAAGTGCAAGATTCCATAAAGACAATTTGAAGATAACCACACATGGTAGAGTAAGAGCAGGCATGAAGGAAGCACAATTGGAACTATTCTTAATCAGCCACTGCCTCCATTCCAGGCAGCTAGCCTGGAGCTATTTTTTCTTTTTTTAGGCAATTGGGGTTAAGTGACTTGCCTAGGGTCACACAGCTAGTAAGTATCAAGTATTTGGTCTGAGGTCACATTTGAACTCAGGTCCTCCTGACTTTAGGGCTGGTGCTCTATCCACTGTGCCACCTAGCTGCCCCTATTTTTAATAGAATTGGAAACTTTTAACACTGGTGACCTGTTTGCCTGTCTTCTTTTAGACTGTTGAAAAAAATTCATAGAATTGTCAGAATTGAAGTTACCTTAGTGACCATCTTGTCTACCAAATATCTAGAAAAGATTCCTTCTACAATATAACTCCAGCCTCTATTTGGAGGCTTCCAATGAAAGGAACCTACCCCACTCCTCCCATAGGCAGCCCATTCCAATTTTGTATATTTCTGATTTTTAGGACGTGTTTTCTTTAACTCCAAATGGCCTTTATGCTTACATTTGCAAAGTCCATGCATCGGCTAGTTACTCTCAAGAGCAAAAAAATCTAACCTCTTCCAAGTGATGGCACTTCAAATACTTGAAGACTGTTAACACATCGCCTGCATAAATCTTCTCTTCTTTATATAACATAAATTTGAATCTCTGTAACATCCCTGTTGCTTTCCTTTAAATCCTTTCCTTCTAAAATGTAATGCCTAGAACTGACCACTACACCCCAGATACAGTCTGATGGGACGTGACTCAGCAAGATGATCACTATCTTATTTCTGGAAGCTATGATTCTCTTAATCCATCCTAAGATAGCATTAACTTCCCTAGTTGTCATATCACATTGTTGACCCATATTGAGTATGTATTGTTTAAATTGTTCCTAACAACAACGCTGTGAGGTAAGTTTTAATGGTATGCCCATTTTACTGATGAGGAAAATAAGGCAGTGAAGGTAAGTCATTTGCCTACAGTCACACAACTAGGAAGTGAGGTAGGATTTTTAACTCAGGCTTGCTTGTGTCTTGTACTCTATCTACTACACTACCTTGTGAGGCAATACTGCTGATAATCTTCTACCATCCTTCTCTGTAAGATTTTACATGTGAGTTTATATTTTAAACTGGTGTTGCCCTTGGCTACTCTCTCTCTCTCCATTTAGCAAGTAAATCATAAAAAGACTAAAGTACTTTTTAGGCTCCTTTTGTCTCTTTGGTACAGTTCTTTATTTACATTGATCAAACTTCTGTATAATATTATTGTAGTTTGTGTCTTCCATCTGCATCCCATTTTTTTAAACCATCATAACTTTCTCAAATCAGTCAGGATAGAACTTCACTTATACGTCACATTCGTTTTCTCATTCTTGTTCTTTATTCTAGCTTTGTATTAACATTGACTTTTGTTCTAAGAGGTCAGTAGGCAGATTGTATATTTACAGCTGACTCCAGAATAATACTCACAATAGTAATGTGTTATTTCTAGTCTGATAACATAGAACCAATTTCATTTTTGTGAAGTAATTCAGTGCTTACTTTGTCTAGTGTCTATTGCTTTGGGGATATAAAAGATTTTATTGATGTGCTTTATTTTCTTACAACCCTATTCAGATCTCAATAATTCTCCCTCCCCATGGGACCTTCCATTGCAATAAATTAGAAGAGTCAAGCCAAACAAATTGACACATCGACTATGTCTAAAAATGTATACCTCGTTCTGCACCAAGTCTCCTATTCATTAACCAAGCTACAGGAGGCACATTCACCACCAGTCCTCTGAAGTCATTCTTAGACATTACAGTAATTGGTACTCCTAGATATTTTCTCAAAGAAAATATTCATGGTATATAGGCATGAGGCTTAAGTGTAGTCTACAAGTCTTTGGCCTTTCTCATTCCTTATTCCTGGTCCATATTTTCCAACATCTATTATTACACAGGATTATAGATTTAGAGTTAGAAGAGACCTTAATTCATCTCCCTAGTTCTACAGATGAAGAAACTGAGACCCTATTTCTCAACATTGTCACCTACTCTCTCTTACCTCTGCATTGAACTCACAGAATATCAAAATAGATGTTAATTCGATTTGTAAGGTCATAGAGAATTCTTCCTTAATTTCAGTACCTCCATTCTCTGTAATAGATGGTACAATTATTTTCATGATAATCTTTCTGCAAATACTTCATTGTGATTACTGCAATATGAGGTAACCAAATATCTCATAAAATTGAAAACATACTCTGGCTTAGTCTTTCCTTTTAGGCAACAGTTATTCTGCACTAAAACAGATATGTTGGCTATCATGGCCATTCCATTTCCAGATCAATTTTTAATCTAGATCACATTGCTGCTTCAGTTTGCTTGTATGTCTGATTCTTCTCTCAGTTCAATCCCATCCTGTTGTAGCTCTGTATTTCAATCAATTCCTAATACAAAGAAAGATTTCAGAATAGTTTCTTGGCGTTCTGATAATTGTAGTCTTCACAGTTTATGGTCTCTGGGCTGGAGGACAGAATTTCCACTAAAGAACACATTTGAACTGCTTCAGAGAGGCGATAGAAAGACAGACACAGATGTATAGATAAGAAGATGGAAGAGGCTGAGAAGAATGAATGATGTTAAGTGAGAGTGCCTGGGTTTCACCAATGTGAACAACATCTTTGTAGCTGTGATTAGTGTGAGAGAGTTGGTTTTCATCATCAAGAATTCCAGGCTAGTTCTTTTCCCTTTCTCTCTGCTCCCTTTCTATTTGAAAGACTAGGTGTTTTCTGTTCCTTTTAAGCCATTCTTTTGCTTTTTTTTTTTTTGGCTTTACTTTTGCTATACTTTAAAGTTAACTTTTTCTAGTTGAAGATAAGATCCATCTTTTTTGTTTTTAGCTGTGTATTCCTTAATTGAGTACAGAGGGTGCTAATGGGGAGAGGGCAGCAGCTAACTTGAAAGCACCTTATTAAACAGTTTGGAGAGCCCTCTCTCTGGTCAAATGTGAATGACTTCCCTGAGGCCTTGACAAGCTGTGATGATTTTATTAATAAGCTGTGTAACTTTGGCTCACACTGCCTGAAAGCCATGTAATTGTTGTTGTTGTTGAATAATAGTAACGTATAAATGTATACACAGCCAATTATGGCTATGTTTGTGTTGTTTCCCTAGGAGATGTTACATTTCATGATGGGGTTCCCCAGCACCCCATCCCCCAGGGGTTGTCTAGTCTCTGTCATTGGCTCAAGCATCTACCCATTGGAATGTGTTCTCCCAATTTTAGGTGTTTTCAGAACCAGAGTTCCATTTTATCACTTAGAAGTCCATTTAGTGTTTACAAAAGAATATTTACTTCAAATGTTTATCAAGAAAAAAAACATACAAACATTCCCCACCACCCACTCAGTGGGGCATAATCCTTCCTACACTGGCTCAGTCTCTGGGGTATACAAGGGGATTAGGGGGCAGCTAAGTGGGGCAGTGGATAGAGTACTAGCTATGGATTCAGGAGGACCTGAGTTCAAATCGGGCCTCAGACACATAACACTTACTAGCTGTGTGACCAGTGCAAGTCATTTAACCCCATTGTCTAGCTAAAAAAGAAAAAAAAAGGGGGGGGGGTTTAGATTCAGCTTAACTCAGTTCCTATAGCAGAGTTCCACCAAGTTTCAAGCCATAGGGGAGGAAAAGAGGATAAACATTTACATAATACCTACAATGTACTAGGCACTGGACTAAGCACCACTTTACAAATATTATCTTATTTGATAAATAATATTCTCATGGTTCTATATAATTTCCTTCCAACCATTCCATTTTACAAAACATAAGTAACCAAGGTACGTTCTAAATCTACCCCATGGGCTTGTCTCCCGCCCAGCACTCCAGATACTTAGGGCTTTCCTGTTGCCTGCACTTAGAACTGAAAAGGACAATTGAAACAGATTTGGGGCAGAGGGCCTAACAAAGCCCAGTTACATTTGTATTAATAAGTTCCCAAAATAGCAGGGAAAGGAACCTACGTGGATTCAGGTCAGTTTTCCTTAGGCTAAAAACCAGAAGCTCTTTGTTGTCTGAGTTTGGCTGCTTTTAAAGACTGTAGTGGTCTAGGAGGGATCAACTCTACCTCTTTGCTGTAGGTGGAGGGAAGCCCTCCTCAGCAACACGTTAATTATACGAAAATAACTATTCATAGCGCTGTCAGATACCAGATTTCCAGAGATCTCTCTCTCTCTCTTTCTGTCTCTCTCTCTCATATGCACACACACACACACACACACACACACACACACACACACACACACACAGAATGTGAAACATACTCACCTTCATCCCATATATAACCTTAATTTGGGTAGACGACATAAAAGAACTTTGAACACTTAGACATAAAGATATCAAGGAAACTAAAAATTCCATAGTTCAGCAAGATGCAATCCTAGCATCAGTAACAGTATCCAGGATTCCCTTTACAAAATAACTAAATGGAAAGGAATTCAGTTCTCTATTGTTCACTTGATTTGCATTCTCCTACAGTTGGAGGCCCTCTTGCTTCCCCCTCTGTGGCTGGCTACGTCCATATACAGTTATAAAACTGAGGACTGTTGGTTCAGCTGCCTAGTCATTTCTAAAAAGTCATTCAAAACCCGTTTACCCAAATATGACTCCCTTAAAGCTTGAAAGGCCTTTTTTGGAGCCCTTCCTCCTACTTCAGGCAATTAGATGATGATGATAAACATTAGCAATACAAAAGCATCCAGCCCTAATGAGGCGGAGCCTAAATTCTGAATGTTTCCTTTTCTAATGAAGGTAATCTCTTTCTGCATCTGAAAAAGTTCCATCCCTCTAGGCTGCTTAAAAGATAAATGAGGTTGGAAGAGATTCCCCAGCAACACTGAAAGAAGGCTTAATTTGCTAGCTTGAAGTTCCATCAAAGCTGTAAAGACTAGAACAATTTAGTGGCATTTATCTTCCATATATTCATTTGGTTCTCTTACTGAATGTCCCTTACTGAACGCAGGCAGTTAACTTTCTAATCTCGTTGGAGCTGAGGGTGCTTCAAATTAAACAACTACTACTCTGGAGGCATCACGGAAAGCTCCACCAGAAGCATGAAGTCCAATCTAGGCTCACCTTCCTCTGTAAGGCCCACCCACCACATAAAGGAATTTTAGGGCTTTTTTTTTAGGTTCAATATTGGAATAAAACGAGACACTCCTAGATCATTCAACAATTAACGAAAGGAAATTACTTAGCCATAGCAAGAGAAGGATATACAACAAGGATAGGGCATTAAGAACCCCTTGAGTTGATTCAGCTAAGTAAAATTCCCATTTCGATTCATCAGCCAAGCATCTGGGAGGTCAGACTGTTAAGGATCTTAGCCATTATTCTCCTTATTTTTCAGAACCAACTAAATCTGAAGGAAGGTCTCATTATCTTTTAAGACAAAAACAGCTGAGCTTATGTGGGGGGAGGAAGGATTAGAATCTAGCTCCTATCACTCCATGTACATGTTTCTCACCAACAGAATCTTTGTCTTTGAAGGCAGAGACTGTGGTTTTTTTTTTTGTTGTTTGTTTGTTCTGTTTTTTTTGTCTTTGTAGCCCCAGTGCCCCACAGGGTGTCTGGCATATAGTAGATGCTTAGTAAGTGCTTCTTAAATGAATGGAATGATTGTTCTTGTATCCTTTGTGGGTTTAATAAAGTAGAATTGGCCAATTCCTTTATCATTCTCTCAAAGGATAATCTATTAGGGATTTTTCCATTTAATTGAACCTTCCTTCTTTCAATCAGTTAATCAATAAGCATTTAGTAAAGCCCTATTATAACAACAACAACAACAACTAGCATTTATAGTGCCTACTATTTGCCAGATATAAGGTCTTTACAAATATTATTCCATTTGATCCTCATAATAACCCTGGGGCAGGTGCTGTTATCTCCATTTTATAGATCAGGAAATTGAGGCAAACAGGGATTAAGCGATTTGCCCAAGGTTACACAGTAAGTATCAGGGGTCACATTTGAACTCAGGTCTTCCTGACTCCAAATCCAGTGCTCTATCTACTGTGTCACTACTATGTGCTAGGATCTTGGCTAGATGTTAGGATACAAATACAAGGGTAAGAAAACCTTGCCTTTAAGAGGCTTGCATTCTATAGGGTGGAAATAATAAACACACAGCAAAGTAAACAGAAGACACACACAAAATCAATATCAAGTGATTGTCAGAGTAGGAAGGAATCAGGCAAAGCCTCTCTAAAGAGGTGATAGTTGAGCTGAGACACAATTCCCAGAGTTGGAGGTGAGGAGGGAGAACATTCTGGGCTCTGTGGGATGGCCTATGCTAAGGTGTGAAGATGGGAGACAAAAAACTATACACTCGAAACTGCCAGGTATACCAGAACACAATGCACTTAAAAAAGTAATTTGAAATCAATCTGGAAAGATAAGGTGGAGTCAGATTTTAAAGGGCTCAAAATACCATACCAGGAGTTTCAATTGTTTCATACTAGTTACAGGTATCCACTGAAGTTTCTTAAATAGAAGAATCACATGGAATAGAGGAAGAACATACCTGTGCTTTAGAAATCTCAATTAGGAGCTGGGGATGGTGGCACACATTTTGTAATAACTGGTACTGGGAAAGACTGAGACTGGTGGATTGCTTTAGCTCAGGAGTTCTGAGCTGTAATAGAGTTAGAGTTGATAAGGTGTTCTCACTAAGTCTGGCAACAGTATTGAACCTCCTGACTGGGGGGATCGTGGGGGAGGGGTGCAGCACTGGGTTGCCTAAGGAAGAATAAAATGACCCACTATCAGAAACATATTAATAGCAGTGGGATCCAGCCTGTGAAGGGCCACTGTACTTCAGGCCTGAGGAGGATAAGAAATAGCAGTCTTAAAAAAAAAAGGAATATAAATTTGTCAGCTGTCTGTAGGATAGATTGGAGATAAGAGAAGCTAGATACAGAAAGACCAACTAGGAGGCTATTTCAAATCTAGGTGAGAAGTGATGAGTGATTGAATTAGGGGGATTGTGGTGTGAGGGATAGAAGGCAATGGATGCAAAAGATATTGAGGAGATAGAATCATTAAGACACAGTAACTGATAAAACACTTTTTACACAAATAAACTCAGATTTAAATAATCGGAGTAATATTTATTGTTCATGGGTAGGTAAAGCCAATATAATAAAAAATGACAATCTTATGTAACTAATCTATTTATTCATTGCCATTCCAATTAAGTCACTAAAAATTATTCTGCTGAGTTAGAAAAAATAATAAAAGTTTATTTGGAAGAACAAAAGGTCAGGAATTTCAAAGAAACTAGGGAAAAAAAGATGTAAAGGAAGGAGATTCAGAAGTATCAGACCTTAAACTATATTACAAGGTAAGAGCATTGTTGAAGTGTAAAATGGATAATTTTGATTTTAAGTTAAAAATTTCTTTGTATATATAAAACCAATATAGCCAAGAACAGAAGGAATGCAGAATATTGGGGGGAAATTTCATAGAAGATCTCTCAGATAGGATATGATTGTATTGGAATACTGCTTTGGTGTAGGAAATGATGAGCTGGTTAATTTGGAAAGACTTGAATCTATGAAGGAAGATGATGTCAACCTCTAGAGAAAGAGATGGCAAGTGGAATTATGCATAGTATGGTCTTACACATATGTGTATGAATATATATGTGTATATTTATAGACATCTATGTGTGTGTGTATAAACATTTAATTTTAGTCTTCTTTATGGTGGAGAAAAAATAAAGTAAAAAGTGCACAGAAGAGAACAAAAGAAAACCTATAAAGAAGCAAAAAAAGGCTTGGGTATCTTTGAAACAATGTGTAGTGTGTATTATATAGGTTTTCTTGAAATGGAAAATTATTGTTTTATATTGAATCCTCTCTTGTGTTCTGCTATGTACATGGAAATAAATGAATAAAATATTTATAAAAAAAACTTAGTAACTGATTGGATATGATGGGGGAGATGGTGAGGGGAGGGTGGAGGATGATTCCTAGTTTGTGAACCTAGATAACTGAAAGAATGGTGGTGATTCACTTAATAGAAATAGGCAAGTTAAGAGGATGGTTGGGTTTTGGGTGAAAAAATATGGATTCACATTTAGATGTGTTGGGATTGATATGCTTTTGAGACATCCAGGGTCATCAAGTAGTTAAAGATATGGTATGAAATGGAAATTGGATATGTAGATTTGGGAGTTGTCTATGTAAGGATGATAACTGAACCCATGGTAGCTACCATGATCACCAATACAGTATTGAGAGGGAAGAGAAGAAGTTACTGTAGAGAGCCCTGAAATGTACTCACAGAGAGACAGTGGGGTGTGGATGATAATCTAACAGAGGAGATTGAGAATAATTAATCAGGCGAGGGAAAAACCTAGAGAGAATATATCATGGCAGGCCAATGAGAAGAGAACATCCTAGGAGGAGGAGTGTCAAAAGTTTCAGAAAGGCTAAGAAGGACAAGAAAATGAACAGTAAAAAAGAATTAACAACCTTGGTAAAAGCAGGTTCAGTCAAGTGGGGGTAACAGAAGTTAGGGGTTAAGAACTGGGAGAAAAGAAAATAGAAGCAACAAATATAGGCAGATTTTTTTTCTAGGAATTTGACTATGAGATTGAGGAGAGATGATAGCTTTGGGCAATGACATGGTCAAGTGAAGGCGTTTTTGTTTGCTTTTTAAAGATGGGGGAGATCTGGACATGTTTATAGGCAATAGGGATGGAAACTGTGGATATCAAGACTGACAATTATAAAAACTGAGATTACCAAAAGAGCAAGCTTCTCAAAGAGAGTACAGGGAATGAGATGAAGAATACAGGTCATGGGGTTGGCTTGGCAAAGAGAAAGTCTCCCATTCTCTGAGACTGGAGCAAAAGTAGAGGATGGTGAGTGTAACCTTTCATAGTTCCTTATTCTCTAAATCCCAGAAGAGTTAATTCTTGCCCTCACCCCTTCCCTACCACCTACCCTGCCAGTGAGGTTCCTAACCTAGGCCATAGGGACTTAATTAATGGTTTGGAGTTAGACACCTTTACTCCCACTGCCTAGAAGTTTGGAAATTGGGGAGACACGGGGTTTTGGTCTTTCTGGCTATTGTGAACTATGGCAGAAGAAGACATGTCCCTGGCATGCCAAATTAGAACAGTGAACTTCTTTCCCTGTAGAATCATTGTTACAAATATGTGGGCATCTATAGAGAATTAATCTGAAAAGAGTAAAAGTATTGATATGCTGATAGCATATTGGTATTGATTGGATGATATTATGTAACTTCCTCTAGCATTTTTCTGTAGCATGGGAACAGGAGTGGAGAAGGTAGATTGTGGGAGCAATCCAAGGTTAGAGTTTAGAAAGGGATGAGCCATGATAGGACAATGGGGCAAAGGATTTGCTAACTGTCCAAGGTCCCACAGGTTTCTGTGCTAGGCCCTCTTCTCTTTTCCCTCTACACTGTTCACTTGGTGATCTCACCAGTTCCAATAGACTCAATTATCATCTTTATGTTAGTGATTCTCAAATTTATTTATTTGACCCTAACTTATCTATTGACCTCCAATCTTACATAACTAACTGCCTATCAGATATCTCAAAATAGATGTCCTATCTTAAACTCATCTTCCTGCCAAAACCCTCTCCTGTCCCTAACTTCCTTACTAGTGTCAGGGGTACCACTATCCTCCCAATCACCTAAGCTTGAAACCTCTGGGTCATCCACTCTCTCCCACCATCCTCCATCCAATTTGTTGTCAAGTCTTGTTAATTTTACCTTTGTAACCTCTCTCATATATGCCCCCTTCTCTCCTCTAACCCTGCCACCACCTCTCTTGTAGAGGTCCTCATCATCTCGCATCTCGACTATTACAGTAGCCTGCTGACTTGTCTCTCTACCACAAGTGTCTCTCCATGGCAGTGCAGGTCTAACCATGTCACTCCCCCCCGCCCCATAAACTCTAGTGACTAGGATCAAAAAAAAAAACTCCTCTGTTTGGCTTTTAAAGCCATTCATAATCTGCCACTCCTCCCACCCCTTTACCTTTCCAGTCTTCTTATACCATAAACCAGGGGTGTGTTGGAGTCAACTTGAACCAACTTAATAGGGCTATTTGTTAAATTTTCATTGTAAGCATGTGTGCTTTGGAAATAAGCAAATGCGATAAATCATTGCAGGTATTTTCACTGGCTGTACCCCATGCCTGAAATGCTCTCCCTCTTCATCTCTGCCTCCTGGCTTCCCTGGTTTCCTCCAAGTCCTAGCTAAAATCTTGCCTTTTACAAGAAGCCTTTGCCAATCTCTGCTTTCATTCTAAAGCCTTCCCTCTGTCGATTATTTCCAATTTATCCTCTACATACCTTGTTTGTACCAAGTTATTTCATTGTTGTCTTCCCCACCAGACTGTGAGCTTCTTGAGAGCAAGGACTATCTTGTCCAATTTTTTTTTTTATCTCCAATACTTTTTCCAGTACCTGGTTCATAGTAGGCACTTAGTAAGTGTTTTTTGACTGACCGACTGACAGATGGACTGACTAAATGGGCTACAGAACCCTTCAGGGTTCCCTGGCCCTGTTGGAGATCACAAATCCTTTGCTTTGTTTCTGTGTTCCTTCAAACCCAGAACAATCTAACGGGTGACTCCACAGGAAAGTTGGTGTCTGCTACCAGCATAAAGGGGAATAAACTGCTGTGTGCTCACTCTATTGCCAGCGTTTCTCCTCCACACCTTGAAAAAAAAAGCTCATTTGCCCAGGACAACTCTGGGTGTATGCATAGCCAGCTGTGTAGTACCACACCCAATACACATATACTTGAATAGACAGTAAGAATGGACAATGAGTTGGGCCCAAAACTGAACAGGAAGTAGAGAGCAGCTGGGATTGTCTTTGGAAAATTGAATAGTTCTTTTAAATTATTCCAGTCATTCTCTGAAGCAAAAACCTGTCTTTTAAAAAATAATATTCTTCTAGTGATGCTGTATGGCTGCAAGTCACAAAATCATGTAGTCTCTGAAGAAATCAAGGCCTTTCCAAAGGACATTTGTGGAATGAGTGGTAACTATGAGTACGATGTAACACACTAATAAGAAATTTAAAAAAAACAGTATTGTAAAGGATAGCATTCAGTATAATCTTGAGGAATTGCCTGGGCCCATAGAGCCCAGAGTACTGTCTGCTCTCTGTTCTCTACCCAGGTATATGGTTTAAACCGAGTTCAGTCCTGAAAATCTTGGCTTCTAATGAGAGGGGGTTAAGGCTTCCTGTTCTCATGCTCTCTCACACTGTTCTCAGAAGAAATTTATTAAAACCCAACCCTGAATGCCCCAGGGATGATTTTACTTATGGGTTATGACTTCATGACTAAGTTTTTCCCAGAAATTAGGTAGTAAAAAGATACTCAATGTAAGATATTCCTTTAATAATATGTTCTAGAATTCTGCAAAGAATTAAGTAAAGCTCATTGGTATAATTCTGCAGATTCCATTCTCTTCCTTGAAAATTAGGCCAATTTGCCTTTCTATAGTCCTGCATTACTTCTTCCATTTTCTTAATAGGGATTCAGGATTCACATCTACCATTTCTTTTAGTACTCTTTAATAAAATATATAATAATATATAAAACACTTTCTAAATTTCAAGAGGTGAGGTAAACATGGAATCAACCCTTTTGGGAGCTGATTAGGTGTGTGGGGTAAGAGAAAGTGACAAGTTGAGTTGGACCTCAAAGTTGTGGACTTGAGTGAATGGAAGGATAATAGTTACCTCATTAGAAATATGAAAGTGTGGGAGAAGAGTGGGTTGGGGGGAAATAATGAATTCCATTTTGGAAGTATTGAATTTTGAGATGCCTATGGGATACCTATTTTGAAATCCTCAATAGGCAGTTGTTGATTTAGGAGTGGAACTCTGGTGAGAGAAACTAGCAATAGATGTATGGATCTCTAAATCATCTGTAAGAAGATAATAATTAAAACCATGAGACCTAATGGATTTATTACGAGAAAAAAATTCAAAGAGAGAAGCAGGCCCAGGACATAGGCTTGGGTCTGTCACTGGATGACAGCTCTAGAAGAATTTTTTTTTTTTAAATAGGCTAAGAGAAAGGTGGGACAGGTAGCATTATATATTAAGAATATATATATTCATGTGAGGAACTCTAGGTGTCAGTGAGGAGTGGGGAAGAATTAGGTAAATAGAGCCTTTTCCCTTTTCTTTGATCTCTTTGGGATACAGATTTAGTAGTGGTATTGCTGGGTCAAAGAGCAGGCACAGGTTTATAGCCTTTTGGGCCTTGTTCCAAATTGTCCTCCAGAATGGTTGGACCAGTTCACAACTCCACCAAGTGCATTACCATCCCAATTTTTCCACATCCCCTCCAGAATTTGTCATCTTCCTTTTCTGTCCTATTAGCCAATCTGACAGATATGTGGTAGTATCTCAGAGTTCTTTTAATTTGCATTTTTCTATTCAATAGAGATTTAGAGTATTTTTTCATATGACTATTGATAGTTTCTATTTTTCCTGAAAACTGCCTATTCATATCCTTTGACCATTTATCAACTGGGGAAGGTTCTTATTTTTATAAATTTAGCTTAGTTCCCTATTTATTTGAGAAATGAGGACTTTATTAGAAAAAGCTTGCTATAAATTTTTTCCCCAATTCCCTGTTTTCCTTCTGATTTTGGCTATATTAGTTTTGCTTGTACAAAAGCTTTTTAGTTTCACGCAATCAGAATTATCCATTTTATTTCTTGTGATCCTCTCTATTTCTTGTTTGGTAGTAAACTTGTCATTTGTCCACAGAGGTGACAGTTACATTTTTTCATGCTCCCTAAATTTACTTTTGGTATCACCCTTTATTTATAAATCATTTATCCATTTTTTAAAACTTTATCTTGGTATACGGTGTTCCTTCTAAACTGTTTTCTAGTTTTCCCAGCAATTTTTGTCAAATGGTGAATTTTTATCCCCAAAACTTAGATTCTTTGAGCTTTCAAACATTAGATTACTATGGTCATTTATGTATTGTGTACCTAATCTATTCCAATGATGCACCACTCTATTTCTTAACCAGTACTGAATTGTTTTGATGATTACCACTTTGCAATATAGTTCAAAATCTGTTAGTGCTAGGCTGCCTTCTTTAATATTTTTTCCAGTGATTTTCTTGATATTCTTGATTTTTTGTTCTTCTAGATAAATTCTGTTATTTTTTTCTATGCCTATAGAAATTCTTTGGTAGTTTGATTGACATGGCACTGAATAAGTAAATTAACTTAGAATTTTCATTTTTATTATATTGGCTTGGTCTACACATGAGCAATTAATATTTCTCCAATTATTTAAATCTGTCTTTATTTGTGTGAAAGGTGTTCAATGATCTCTTAATTGCCAAATCTAATACTCTTTACTCAGTTTTGATCCTTCTTACCTCTCTACAGAATTTGATGCTGTTGCTCAACTTCTCTGGCCTATACTTTCCTCTCTGGGTTTTCATGACACTACAATCTCTCTCTCTCTTTCCCCCTCTCTCTCTGTGTCTCTTTCCTTCTTGGTGGGCTTTACCTAGTTATCATTGAGGAGTGGGGAAGAATTAGGTAAAGATCAACAAAGGCAGAAAAGAAACAATATTGTGATCATACTATTCCACAGACTACCAAGAAGGAAGAAAGAAAAAGAAAGGAAGGAAGAAAGAAAAGAAAGATGAAGGAGGAAGGAAAGAAGGAAAGAAGGAAGGAAAGAAGGGAAAGGAAGAGATAGGGAGGAAGAAACAAAGAAAGAAAAGAAGTGATATTTTCTTGAAATGGACTGCATGATGGGAATCTTAGGGACAAAGTGACCAGTCCATCTCAAAATTTGCACTTGAGAAAGGAAAAGTAGACACTTTGTGATATCAACCCTAGATTTTGAAGGGTTCAGAGAAAAAAACAGATAGTATTACATGGGCTAAAATTCTACTGGGGAAGTTAATCCAAAGGTATAGGAAACTCAAGAATATTTTTGAAAAAACAAAAAATAACTTATTACGATGAGGACAAAGGAGGGGGCATTGTCTGAAGAAATCTATGCAGATGCACAGGGAGCTCAACAACCAATTTAGACTTTTAAAAGACATCAGAAGACAGAATAAAGAACAAATAATGAAAGAAGGCTACAAAAATATAGCACAGTTTTGTAAAAAAAAATAGTGTCAAGGGTGCTATAATAATGATAATGGAAGGGGCAGCTAGGTGGGGCAGTGGATAGAGCTCTGGCCTTGGAGTCAGGAGGACCTGAGTGCAAATCTGGCCTTAGACACATAACACTTACTAGCTGTGTGATCCTGGGCAAGTCACTTAACCCCATTGCCTAACCAAAAAAAAAAAAAAAACCAGAAAACCAAATGATAATGGTAGCTAGCATTTATATTTCATTTATTTCATTTGATCCTAAACATTAGAATTACCCACAGCTCCCAAGGGAACCTAAAGATAACAAAAAGAGGGGGAGGTTCTGTTTTTAACAATGTTGGGGAAAAGAGGAAGATTGAAAAAGGATAATACCAGTGCTGTGGGTAGATAGGACAATGAAAACATAACAGAGTTGGCAGTGGTCCTCACTCTGAATTTACTTCTGTACTCTCTGCTAAGGAGAATGATTTTTGAAATAGAAAGGACAGAACAATAATGAGGAGGTGATACCAAAGGTAGATAGGGATAGTAAAAGATCACTAAATAATACTGGATGAGTTCAAGTCACCAGGTCCAGATGAATTATATCTCAGAGTCACAGTAATAATTAAACCTGAGTTTCAAGCCTGGAACATTTGTTTAAGTTTGTCATCACTAATAGAGAGAATAATAATTTGACACTGTGTGTGAAGAGTGGGATTGGCATGAAAGTTTGAAGAGGAAAGAGATTCTTCATTTCTATTTCTTCAAAATAGACAGACTCTCATCAGAGAAAGAACTGTGGAGAGAGAGAAAAGACTCTGGGAATCAGTAGACATGTAGGGAAAGCTAGTTCTCAAAATGCTGTTGTTACCAGTTTGCCTCTCTAGAGACTTCAGGAAATTTCTCCTTGGGTGAAATGAGGCTTCTCTTTTAGTTGAAGAGACACTTAGTTCCCAGGTGAAAAGCTTTTTCATTCTCACATATATTCTGGGATATTTTTATCTGTAGAATTATTTGAATTTCTGTTTGCTATTTGCTTGCTTGCTATTTACAATCTGTAATGGCCTTTTGTGTATTTAATATTTGATAGGAAGGAATCAGGCCTGCAGGCATAAATTTAGGGTACTTTTCCCCTTTAAAGAATAGTGACCAGAGAAACTAGAAGTTTCATAGCTTTTGAATCTAAAAAAGCCAAGCTTATAGATGATCAATATTTAGGAGGAGAGATATATAGAATTCTAATCCTATGCCCCTATCTCTCATGAGAACAGAGCAGTCAACCTCTCTTCCCTTGCTCCCCTCCAGATGATAATTGCTTTCTTCAAGAAAGGTGGGCAAGATTCCAAAAATACCTATGAATAGCTCCCTGAGAGCCACATTAAGACAACTCACATAGATGTACATAAAGTACATTGGCAACATACTCTACAATAAAAATAGATCATATTTATACAGTGCTTTAAAGTTTATAAAATTACTTTATATATTATTACACATTTTATTTTAGAGAACTGAAAGCAATAGCAGGTATGAATGCTGGCCACTATCAAGAGACGTACTTAGGAGAGCAAGACTAGAGAAGTAAGAATTTGTCTCAATTTTCAAAAAAGGTAGAGAATGGAGTCACAGATTGTAAGCCAATGAGCGTGATCTAATTCCTTGCAGAATTCTAGAACATATTATTAAAAGAATATTATATTAGGGATATTCACTAGCATGGTAGTGAATGTCTATAATACAACTTTAATGAGAATAGGTTATTCCAGGCCATCCGCAATTTATTTTGTGACAGGGGAACAAGATTGATAGTATAGAGGAATGCTGTAGATATAATTTAACTAGATTTTAGGAAAGTATTTGATGAAGTTCCTCAAGCCATTCTTGTGGATAAAACTGACAGACTTGGATAATACAATAGAACAATTTGGTGTGTTCCAAGATGTTATATGGTGGAACCAAAATGGAGTTACAGAATTACAGAATTGAATAGGTGCAAAAGATGTCACAAAATATCTAATCCAACCCATAGCTGAATGACAATCTATAGCATACCCACTCAATAAGGAATGAATAAATAAATCTTTTCTATTTGTAAAGCACTATACTAAAGGCAGAGGATACAGATACAAAAGCAGAGATAATCCCTGACCCCAAGGAGTTTATATTCTAATGGGAAAAGACAAGTTGGAAAAGTTATAGAAATGGTGAGTGGAGCCAGAAAGGAATAGATTAACATATCCTTTCCAGAGGCAATGACAGAGTTGATTTGATTATGGTTCCAGAATTTGAAGTGAGATGGGATTACCAGGGGTATGCAGAGGTGCATGGTGGCTGGTGAGAAGAAATTTGGGGATGGGGGAAGAGGGGAAGTGATCCTGAGACCAGGTTTAATAGATGACTGGCAAACACCAGTCAAGAGAACAGGTATCCAGAGTAGAGTTCCAGACATGAGAGGGCTAAATCAACAGCGCTTGGTTTCTAGGCCTGGCAAAATGGCAGCTGGTGGGGAGATGGGGGCAACTGAGGCAAATATAAATGGAGGGTGGAGTACCACATGGAAGAGTTTCTTTGAAGACCTCCAACCAGGTGGAGGCTGTTGCTCCTAAAGATAGCCCATTCCATTTTTGGATTTTGTTTATTGTTATTCAGTCTTTCAGTTGTGTCATCTTCCTGAGTTCAAATCTGGCCTTGGACACTTACTAGCTGTGTAACCCTGGGCAAGTCACTTAACCTTGTTTGCCTCAGTTTCTTCATCTGTAAAATGATCTGGAGAAGGAAATGGCAAACCACTCCAGTATCTTTGCCAAGAAAATCCCGAATGGGGTCACAAAGAATCAGATATGCCTGAAACAACTGAACAACAACAACAAAATTATTAGAAAATTTAGCTTTAGTGGATAGAGCACCAGCCCCGAAGTCAGGAGGACCTGAGTTCAAATCGGACTCAGATGCATAACACTCACTAGCTGTGTGACCCTAGGCAAATCACTTAACCCCATTGCCTAACCAAAAAAAAAAATTTAGCTTTATATCAAGCCTAAATTTGTGTCTTTGTAGCTTTCACCAATTTCTCCTAGTCATTAATAGTTTGATGAGAATTTGAAAAGAAGTTTCCCAGGGATCTATGCTTGGTCTTATGTTATTTAACATTTTTATCTATGATTTGAATAAAGGCATTTCATATCATGCTTATCACA
Source organism: Vombatus ursinus (assembly GCF_900497805.2). NCBI lineage: Eukaryota > Metazoa > Chordata > Mammalia > Diprotodontia > Vombatidae > Vombatus > Vombatus ursinus. The sequence continues at coordinate 49,242,693 of NW_020954608.1, read as the reverse complement.
TTTTTCTGATGATACAAAACTTTGAAAGATCACTAATGCAGTGGACAAGATAGTGAGGATACAGAGGTCTTGACAGAATAGAACATGTGTTCTATTAAAGGTACCAATGATTTCTTCATTGCCAAATCAAATGGATTTTTCTTATTCCTCATTCTTCTTGATCTTTCTGCAGTCTCTGTCACTGTTGATCACTCTCTTCTCCTTAATACTCTCTTCTCTCTAAGTTTTCTTGATATTGCTCTCTCCTGGTTCTCTTCCTGCTTGTCAGACCTTTCCTTCTCAGTCTCCTTTGCTGGATCTTCATGCATACTCTGCCCACTTGTCATGGACCCTCTCCTGGGTCCTTTTCTCTTCTACCTCTGTACCATTTCACTTGGTGATCACATCTGCTCCCATGAATTCAATTTTGACATCTATGCTGATAATTCCCAGATCTATTTTTCAGGCCACAACCTCTTTTTTGACATCTAGTTTCTCATTTCTCATTGTCTAATTGACATTTTGAATTGGATGCACTATAAACATTTTAAACTTCAATTCTCAGATCTATTTTTCAGGCCACAACCTCTTTTTTGACATCTAGTTTCTCATTTCTCATTGTCTAATTGACATTTTGAATTGGATGCACTATAAACATTTTAAACTTCAAATGAACAAAACCAAATTTATTATCTTTTCCCCAAACTCCTCCTGTCTTCTCAATTTCACTATTACCATTGAAGGTGCCACCATCTTACCAGTCACTTGGGCTTATACCCTAGGTGTCATCCTCAACTTCTCTTTCTCTCTTACCCCCAATATCCAATTTCCTCTTATTTCTACCTTTATGCCATTTTTCATATACACCCTCTTCTTTCCTCTGACACTGCCACCACCCTGGTGCAGGCCTTTATCACTTTATACTGATACTATTGCAACAGTCTACTGGTTGGCCTCCTTGCCTCAAGTCTCTCTCCAATCTGACTCACCCTCCACTCAGCTATGAAAGTAGTCTTCCTAAAACACAGGTGTATGTCACACACCATTCCCATTCCCTGCCCCATAATCTCCTGTGGCTTCTTATTACCTCCAGGATCAAATATAAACTTATGTTTGACTTTTAAGTCTTTCATGACCTGGTACCTTCATATCTTTTCAGTCTTATTATACCTTACTGTCCTCCATGTACTCTCTGATCCAGTGACACTGGCTATTCCTTCTATATGACATTCTATATCCTGAATCAGAGCATTTTCACTGGTTGGCTGTCCCCCATGCATGAAACTCTCTCCCTCCCCATTTCTGCTTTCTGGCTTCCCTGGTTTCCTTCAGTTCTCAGGTAAAGCTCTACCCTCTGTAAGAAACCTCTCTCTCATCATACCTTTCCTCTGAGGTTATCCCCAATTTATTTTGCATATACATCATTTGTAGTTGTTTGCATGTTGTCTTGGTCGTTAAATTGTGAGCTTCTTGACGTCGGGGATTGGTTTTTTTTTGCCTTTTTTTGTATTCTCAGCAGTTAGCACGGTGCCTGGCACATAATAGGTGATTAATAAATGCTTTTGACTGATTAATCTAGTAAGTTAAATTGTAACAAGGTTAAGGAAAAGAAAGGGGAAATGAAAATAGACATAAGGAATAAGGGAATAAAGGAAAGGCTTGGTATGAAAGCCTGGGTTAACTCTGTAAAAATACAGTTATTTTCACAGTAGGTGCAGGGATCCCTGCTTCCCTCTTGGGAATGGAGTATTTACCGTATCACAACCACCAAAGGATAACTGATCTGTGGGGCATAAAGACAGCTTTTGCCTTGACATTAGTCTTTCTTCCGCTCTGTGGCTGCCTTTAACAAGTCTAAATAAAGCAACTAGCTCAGGTTTCTGGGCTAGTGCTTCTATATCAACCTTTTTACTCTGGAACTGACCGTATTATTGGGAAAGAGGGAGCACTATGTATGACATTTCTGTGTAACCCTGGGAAGACTGGTTACTTTGTGTCTGTGGTCCCTTGTGGTGGATATATCCCTGGGCAGTGCCTCATGAACTGGAACTTTCTCCAAGATGCTTAAATTCTTAAGGTAAAACATACACTAAAAGTCTTAGGCAGTAATGACACTGTCACAAGGCCAATAACTGTGTCCTTGATAATACCTTGTGAACCCTTCCCCAATCTATTAGGCACACTTATGCTAGAGTTTATGAGACTTAGGCAGTAAGAAAGCTCAGGAACATAATTATTAGCAAGAAGCATTCTTACCTTACGGCTCAAAAATGGAATAATTGAGATACCATTCAAAAGATAGTCAAGATAACAGATTTTACATGATTATAAAGGCAATTTGCTTGACAGAAATTTAAATCCTAATTAAAATGAATTTGCTCCAATAGATTGAATAAAGGCAATGCACTTAATTATACCATTCTGAATTCCATAAAGCTACTCGAAGTAGAGCAATGTATGTGAATAGGTTGCCATCTAGTGGCAAAAAGAAAAATAAATAGTAGTAGGAAACAAAAATTTTAAAATGTAATGGCCACAGAGCAAGAACAATTTATGCAACAACAATATCTTAAATAGGATCAACTCTAAAAGATTTAAGACTTCTAATAAATGCAATGACCATTCCAGATTTCAGAGTATTGATGAATGCAATGGCGAAACACCATGTCCAACTCCTGACACAGAGATCAACTCAAGATGTGTCATGTCACATACATTTTTGTACATGGCCAATGAGGAAATTTGTTTTGCTTAACTACTCATTTTTGCTACCAAAAAAAAAATTATTTTTCTTTTCTTTTCAATGGGGAGAGGGTAATGTAGGGATAGGATTTTTTTATGAGAAGAAAAAAGGTTAGAAAGAATCTCAGACAAGCAAGACAGTTTTGAAAGTTACATGGACCCATCCTTTTAATTTTTACTTTCAACCTCAAAATCAAGACAATCCAAAGATAATTCCCATTTGCTTATTTATTCAACAACTGCCTGGTTCTATAGCTCCTGGAATAATGAGAAATCCCACTATTTCTGTAATGGTTGCCTAAGTCATAGGTACTTGAAAGCTTTATGTATAAGGTTTACCTTAATTCCTATGCTATTAAAACTGTGGTTAATTTTTTTTTTTTGCCTTTTGGTGAGGCAATCGGGGTTACAGGACTTGCCCAGGGCCACACAGCTAGTAAGTATCAAATGTCTGAGGCTGGATTTGAACTCAGGTTCTTCTGACTCCAAGACCAGAGCACTACCCACTGTACCACCTAGCTGCCCCTGTGTTTAATATTAAGCTGTGAATACCAGTGCTTGGATTCAGCATGGAGTTTGGAGGAAGGGGAATGCATGTTAGATGATGATTTTGGAAGAAGTTGTTTTTATTATCTCCATTTTACAGTTGAGGAAACTGAAGCATACAAAGGTTAAGTGACTTGCCCAAGGTCACACAGCTAGTGTCTGAGGTCAAATTTGAACTCAGATCTTTCTGACTCCAGGCCCAGCACCCTATCCACTGTGCCACCTAGCCAAGGAAGAAGATGATCCTTTGTTTCAGGGATAAATTTGTGATAAGAAAAAGATCTGTTCAGTTTCCCAAAGAAAACCCTGCCACCTCAAGTTAGGTGCCATAATAATGCCCATGCATGGCTGGATTAGAAAGGAAACCATACCTCCAGAAGGGAAGGGGATGAGAAATAGCAAAACAGAAAATCAAACCCAAGAAACTAGTGAGTCTTAGAGTAGCTCTGTCCATACAAAGGCACGGCAGGCATGTCTGCTAAACTGAAGACACTGAATTTCTCCCCCCCGCTTCACTATGGTGAAATAGTAAACATTAGAAAACAGATCACATAGAACAAGTAATGAAAGATGGGCATAGTTAGCAGAAAGAGAGAGATGAAGAAGGGAAGGGAATAATTATTTATATAGTGCCTACTGTGTGTCAGGCACTGTGCTAAGTATTTTCTTACAAATATTTTCTCATTTGATCCTCACAACAACCCTGCAGGGAAAGTGATATTATTATGCCTATTTTTATAGTTGAGGAAACTGAGGTAAACAGAAGTTAAGTGACCTGCCCCAGGTCCCACACACACAAGTAAATGTCAGGTCTTGTGACTCCAGGCTCAGTACCCTATTCACTGTACCACCAGCTGCCTCAATTGGAGATCAGCATTTACAAAATGAGGCCATTTATCTTAGTATCAACTCCTGGTAAGCGATTATTGGGTACTAAATCCCAGTAAGGATATCAGAGAAGTCATGGCTCTGAGAAGTTAGAAAAGGAGTTTATAGGTTCAAAGGGAGAGTGGTTTGACATTAAAAAAGGGTCATTGATAAAGGAAGGTCATTGATGAAACTAGAACCAGACTTTCTGGAACAGAGTTATAGAACACGTAACACTGTACCCTGTTGCCTCCAATGAATAGATGCTACAGCATCCTAGAAAAAATAAAGAATAGTGGAAATGGAGAGAAAACAACAGTTCTTGGAAAGGGGAATTACAATTGACTATCTGAAATAAATCTTGGAAGGGATGGGCAGGGAGGATTACATCCAGAAGCAGCAAGTAGGATGATGAAAAGCCTCAAGATCATCCCGTGAGAATCAGTTCAAGGACCTGGGGTTATTTAGTCTGGAAAGGACAAGACTCAAGAAACATGTTATCTTAAAGTATTTGAAGGCCTTTCATATAGAAAAGAGATTAGACCTTTCCATCATCCCAGAAGGCAGAAGGAGGAATAATGGGTTGATGAATTAAAGATAATATTAGTTGGATGTATGGGAAATGCTCCTAATAATGAGAGTTGTTCAAAAGTGGAATGGGCTGTCTCAGGAGGTGATGGGGTTCCCTAGCTTAGGTTTTCAATCAAAGCCTGGATGACAACTCATTGTACAAGTTGTAGAGAGCCTTCTTATTAAGGTCTGGGTTGGCCTTGGTGGACTTTGAGGTCTCATTTTGGAAGCCCCTCACTTTGCTGCCTTTGTCACACCTTGTTGCTGACCTACTGGAAATAATATGCATGGGAAGCCCATGCCAGGAGATGATTTCCTTTTTAAAATACCATGTAATCTGGAAAGCAGTTTAAGGTATGAGATCTGACAGCACATTCTTTAAAAATGGTCTATAGCTACAAGAATGATAGTGTTTATCTTCAAAGGAGTAAAACTTAAATTCATGCCACACCCAATAGCATGGCCACTATTAATAAATGTTTAAACCTCTATGACTTCTGCTAAAGTCTTATGGTGTCCTTGGACCAGTCATAGTCTTGTACAAAGTGATGATCATCCTATGTCTAGTCAGGTGAGTGATTGTGCTGAAGGATTAAATTCTTACTTCCCTGAAGGGTCTACTTAGAGAATGCCTACAAGATGTCATCTCTGTAGCGCAGTGGCACTATGATTTAATCTTGAAAAGAATCATAGACAGGGGTATTCCCATAGCCTTACTGTCGCTGTGCATGAACTCAGGCTTAAATAACATCTGGCTTCTTTTTCAGGTTCTAAACTTCATGACAAGGTACAGTGAGGCTAGTTTTCATTACAAGAATATGAGTCACATAAAAAACAAACAAACATGAAAACAAGGTTCTTCAGGAATTGCAAACTGATAAAATCTGGGCCACCTTGAAGTAACCAAAATGCTTGTGATCTGTTAAGACTGTGAAGGGGTGCCTTGCTCCCATTAGGTGGTGCCACCATTTCTCTGGGACAAGTTTGATATCAGGTGCTGTAATGGCATGATTATTCCAAAGTCAGTTGGTGAAAAGGCATACAACTTCAGTCTTTCTCACCTGAACTTCCTTTTAAAAATAGATTTTGATTTTTAAAATTTAATTAGCCTAATAATAAAATCAAGTCAAGTCAAGAAGCATTTACTAAGCTTTCACTATGCACCAGGCAGTGTGCTGGGGATACAACAAAAGGCAAAATTTATCCTTTCTCTCAAGGAACAGTCTGATGGGGGAGAAAACATGCAAACAATTATGTACAAACTATACACAAGATAACTTGGAGGGAAGGCATTGACATTAAGGGGGACCAGGAAGAGCTATGCAGAAGGTAGGATTTTAGTTAAAACACGAAGGAAGCCAGGGAAGTCAGGAGGCAGAGATGAGGCAGAGCATTCCAAGCATGGGGTTAGTAAATGCCTGGAATCAAGAGATGGAATGTCTTGTTTGAGGAACACCAAGGAGGTCAGTGTCACTGCAATGCAGGGTCTATGGCAGGTAGTAAAGTATAAAAAGACTAGAAAGGTAGGAAAGAACCAGGTGAAGAAAGGGCTTTAAAAGCTAAACAGATAACTTTATATTTGATCCTGGAGGTAGTAATAGAGAGTCATTGGAGTTTATTGAGATAGGTGATATGATCAGACTTGCATTTTGGGAAGATCAGTTTGATAGCAGAATGGAGGATGGACTGAAGTGGGGAGAGACTTGAGACAAGGAGACCAAGTAGAAGGCCATTGCAATAATCCAGCCATGAGGTGAAAAAGGCCTGCACTAGGGGGATGGCAGTGTTGGAGAAGACAGACAGATGTTGTAAGGGTAAAACTGACATGACTTGGCAACAGATTGGCAGTAGGGGATAAGAGAGTGAAGAATTGAAGGTGACACATGGGATTCCATGCCTGAGCGAGATGGATGGTGGTACCCTTCACAGTAATAAGGAAGCTATGAAGAGGAAAAGGTTTTGGGGAAAAGAAAAGGAGTTTGGTTTTAGACCTGTTAAGTTTAACATATCTATGATACATATAATTCCGATATTGAATACAGCTAGAGATGAGATAATAATGAAAATAATAATAACGATGATGATGACATTTATATATGCAAAGACTAGGCAAACTGGGTTTGGATGTTACAGGTAATAATACTACCACAAAAGTTTTCTTCAACATTGGGGAGGTCTCCTCCTGCTCAATGCCTTTATATAACATCCTCTTTCTCAGAAAACTTGTGAGAGGTTCCACAAACCTTGATTACCTAGGGATGGATAAAAATTTTATTGATAAAATTTTCCATCTCTGAGAAATTAACTTGACTTAACTTCTTTGGGCAATAATAAGTCCTATGAGGTTCTAACAAAATTGAGGTTCATTCTTGACTGTTATGACCCCAACCCAAATCCTAGACTACGGCAGGAAAAAAATATTTCTAAGTTTTACATTATAAATATTGGCAAAGTAGCTGGATGAGTACTTTGTAAACCTGTGGAATAATAACTAGCATTTAGATAGTCCTGGAATGTTTGTAAAGTACCTATATGTTACCTTTTTTAACACTCACAACAATCCTGGGAGGTATGTGCCTCTATTATTCCCATTTTGCAGATAAGGAAATTGAAGCAAAAATTATTTTCTTGGGTGATTCACACACTAATGTGCTCATTGGCATTGAGGGAAAAAATCAAAATGCCAGTTAGTCATATTGTAACTCAGGAGTGTGGTCAATACACTAAGGAAAAACCTTAGGACCAGAGGGATTTACAAGTGGGTTCTAGCAAATACTTAAAGAACAATTTATTCCAATATATAAACTGTTTGAAAACATAAGTAAAGAAAGAATCCTATCAAATTCCTTCTATGATACAGATATGGTCTTGACACCTTGATCCCAGGGAAAGTTAAAGCAGAAAAGGAAAATGATAGATCAATTTCCCTAATAAATATTTTTCTTTCTTTTTAAAAATTAATATTTTATTTTTTCCCAATTGCACATAAAAGCAATTTTAAACATTTGTTATTAAAAATTTTGAGTTCCAAATTCTCTTTATCCCTCCTCCCTGAGATGGCAAGTGATTAGATATAGGTTATACATGTGCAATCATGCAAAACATATTTCCAACATGTTTGAAAGAAAACGCAGACCAAAAAAAAAAAAGCCCACAAAAAATTAAAAAAGTGAAAAATAGTATGCTTTGATCTGCATTCAGACTCCATCAGTTCTTTCTCTGGAGATGGATAGCATTTTCACCATGAGTCCTTTGGAATTGTCTTGGATAATTGTGTTGCTGAGAATAGCTAAGTCATTCACGGTTGATCATCATACAATATTGCTGTTAATGTGTACAATGTTCTCCTGATTCTACTCACTTAACTCTGCATTGGTTCATGTAAGTTTTACAGGTTTTTTCTGAAATCATCTCGTTCATTATTTCTTATAGCAAAATAATATTCCATTACAATCATATTACTACAACCTGTTCAGCCACTCCCCAATTGAGGGGCATCCCCTCAACTTCCAATTCTTTGCCACTGCAAAAAGAACTGCTATAAATATTTTTGTACAAATATGTCCTCCCCACTCCCCTTTTAAAAATCTCTTTGGGATACAGATCCAGTAGTGGTATTGCTAGGTCAAAGGGTATACACAGTTTTATAGTCCTTTGGGCATAGTTCCAAATTGCTCTCCAGAATGGTTGGATCAGTTCACAACTCTCCTAACACTGCATTAATGTCCCAATTTTCCCATATCCCCTCCAATATTTGTCATTTTCCTTTTCTGTCATATTCATCAATCTGATAGGTGTGAGGTGGTACCTCAGAGTTGTTTAAAATTGCATTTCTCTAATCAATAGTGATTTAGAGCATCTTTTTATATAAGTATAGATAGCTTTGATTTCTTCATCTAAAAACTTCCTGTTCATATCCTTTGACCATTTATCAATTCAGGGATGACTTGTATTCTTATAAATTTGACTCAGTTCTTTATATATTTAAGAAATGAAGCCTTTATCAGAGACACTTGCTATAATTTTTTCCCCCAGCTTTCTGTTTTCCTTCTAATCTTGGTTGTATTGGTTTTGCCTGTGCAAACACTATTTAATTTAATACAATCAAAATTATACATGTTATATTTCGTAATGCTCTCTGTTTCGTTTGGTTGTAAATTTTTTTCCCTTCTCCATAGATCTGACAGGTAAACTATTCTTTGCTCCTCTAATTTGACCAAGGTATCATCCTTCATGTCTAAATCATGTACCCATTTTGAACTTATCTTGGAATACAGTGTGAAATCTTGGCTTGTACCTAGCTTCTGCCAAACTGTTTTCCAGTTTTCTAAGCAGTTTTTGTCAAAAAGTGAGTTCTTGTCCCAAAAGCTTGGATCGTCGGGTTTATCAAACACTAGATTACCATGGTCATTTACTACTGTCTTGTGTACCTAATCAATTACACTGATCCACCACTCTATTTCTTAGCCAGTACCAGATGGTTTTGATAATTACCACTTTATAATACAGTTTGAGATCTGATATGACTAGGGCACCTCCTTTTGCATCTTTTTTCATTAATTCCTTTGATATTCTTGATCATTTGTTCTTCCAGATAAATTTTATTATTATTTTTTCTAACTCTATAAAATAACTTTTTAGTAGTTTGGTATGCCACTGAATTAATTTATGTAGAATTGTATTTTTTATTGCACTGGCTTGGCCTATCCAAGAGCAATCAATAGTTTCCCAATTGTTCAGATCTGACTTTACTTATGTGAAAAGCGTTTTGTAATTGTGTTCACATAGTTCTTGGGTTTGTCTTGGCAGGTAGACTCGCAAATATTTTATATTTTCTATTATTTTAAATGGAATTTCTCTTTCCATCTTTTGCTGCTGGACTTTGTTGGTAGCATATAGAAATGCTGATGATTTATGTGGGTTTATCTGACATCCTGCAACCTTGCTGAAGTTGTTAATTATTTCAAGTAGTTTTTAAATTGATTCTCTAGGATTCTTTAAGTATATCATCATATCATCTTCAAGGAGTGATAGTTTAATTTTCTTATTGCCTATTTTAATTCCTTTACTTTATTTTTCTTCTCTTATTTCTATAGCTAGCAATTCTAGTACAATATTGAATAATAGTGGTGATAACAGGCATCCTTGTTTCACCCCTGATCTTACTGGGAAGGCATCTAGCTTATTCCCATTACAGATAATGCTTGCTGATGGTTTTAGATAGATACTACTTATCATTTTAAGAAAAGTTCCATTTATTACTATGCTCTCTGGTATTTTTAGTAGAAATAGGTGCTGTATTTTGTCAAAAGTTTTTTTCTGCATCTATTGAGATAATCATATGTGGGCTTTGTTATTGATATGGTCAACTATGCTGATAGCTTTCCCAATATTGAACCAGACCCGCATTCCTGGTATAAATCCTACTTGGTCTTATTGTATGATCTTGGTGATACATTGCTGTAATCTCTTTGCTAGAATTTTATTTAAATTTTTGCATCAATAATCATTAGGGAAATTGGTCAATAATTTTGTTCCTCTATTTTGATTCTTCCTGGTTTAGGTATCAGCACCATATTTGTGTCATAAGAGAAATGTGGTAAGACTCTTTCTTTGCCTATTTTCCCCCAAAATAATTTATATAGTATTGGAATTAATGTTCTTTAAATGTTTGGTACAATTCACTTGTGAATCCATCTGGCCCTGAGGATTTTTTCTTAGGGAGTTCATTAATGGCTTGTTAATTTTTTCCCCTAAGATGGAGTTATTTAAGCATTTTATTTCTTCTTTTGTTAATCTGGGCAATTTATATTTAGTAAATATTCATTTATTTCACTTAGATTATAAGATTTATTGGCATATAATTGGACAAAATAGCTCCTAATAATTGCTTTAATTTCCTCTTCATTGGTGGTGAATTCATGCTTTTCCTTTCTGATACTGGTAATTTGGTTTTCTTCTTTCTTTTTTTAAAAATAAAATTAACCAACAGTTTATTCATGTTATTGGTTTTTTCATAAAACCAGCTCTTAGTTTTATTTATTAGTTCAATGGTTTTCTTACTTTCAATTTTATTGATCTCTCTCATGATTTTCAGGATTTCCAACTTGGTGTTTAATTGAGGATTTTTAATTTATTCTTTTTTCTAGTGTTTTGTTTTAGTTGCACACCCAATTCATTGATCTGTTCTTTTTCTATTTCATTGATGTAAGCACTTAGAGATATAAATTTCCCCCTAAGTACGGCTTTGGCTGCATCCAATAAATTTTGGTATATTGTCTCACTGTTGACATTCTCTTTAGTGAAATTATTGATTGTTTCTATGATTTGTTCTTTGACCCACTCATTCTTTACTATTAGATTATTTAATTTCTCAGGGCCTAGACCATACAACACGTATGCCTTGTTATAATAAACTCCCCCCTTTTTTGGCCTCATTTTCCTGAGCTTGTCTGATTTATTAGGGCAAAGCAGTAACCAAGATTTTTCTTTAAACAATATACTCTGTACACTTCTAGGGAGGGGATATCTGTCCTGACCTTCTGTCCTATTACATCTTTTACTCCTTTCACAGCTCTTGTTGGGGCACTGCAAGCTTTCAGTGCTCTTTTCAAAGAGGTGCAAACTGGAGGACGTCTGTTCACTGCCCTCCTAGTCTTGAGTTCCGCAAGCTCCTGGCTCGTGTTTGGACGTACTGGCTAGTTTTTGGTTAGAAGTTTCAGTAAACTGTTCCTGGACTTAACTACTATTGGCCACTGGGAGGCTCTGCAGGTTCAGAGCAACTGAACTGTTTGAGATGCTGTGCTGTGTTCTTGGGATAAAAACTACAGTAATCATGTCCTTCCCAGAACTTGGTGCATGTTCAGTTATAGCTGGCACCAAAGTTCACAACCACTCCTCTCCACCTTGCATCCATGACCTGACATAAGGCCATGGGAGACAGAACTGCAAAATGTCTCCCATTCCTGTATGCACTTCTTCAGGGACCTCCTGGGACCTCTTTCTGGAGCCCTGTTTTGGACTTCACTGACATTGCACTCACAGTTGCTCCTGGCTGGACTTCTCCCCAGAGTCTACTGCCCTTTCTACTGTTCTCCCTAAGCTGCCTTTGGATGGAAGAATGACTCACTCAGACTTCTTGGCTTCTCTGATCAGAATTCAGTCTGGTGCATTTTCTAGATCTATGTTGAAGAGGTGTAGGGGGAGAACTAGACTGTAATGCTTCTTCTCTCTTCTGTAGGGTAGTTACCCTACCCAAATCTAAGTTTTGTAGTATCTTTGTTGAATATCCTTTCTTTGCTATGGATAAGTAAACCTCCTTTTGTGAACTGTCGAATAACCTAAGAGTGCCTTATTTCATTCTACTGCTGAAATTTAGAAGAGGACAGCTTAAGCCAGGCCCTCATTAATGGATTATTGTAATGAACAGTAAGAGATCTTATCTTGAAAAATCCATCTTTAAAAAAAAGTTTTTATTGATATCTTTTTTTTTACGTTATCATAGTTGTCTCCAGTATCCCTGTCCTCCCCACTCCTAGATAGTCATCCCATATAACATACAGTATTTTTTAAAAGGAAAAAAAATCAGTACAACTGATTGATCCCGTACATTGAAAAATTCAGAAAACATGTGCAATGTGCAATACCTGTGGACCTCCAACCTCCACAATGGGTAGACTGGGGGTATTTTATATCTCTTCATTCATTTATGTTTATAATTTTGTTACATTCAATTTTGAAATTTTTTTTTTGGTGAGTGATTGGTTTTCCCATTTACATTGTTTTAGTTATTGTGTACATTATTTTTTGGTCTCTACTTACATCACTCTGTATACATCTTTTCATGCTTCTCTTTATTAATCAAATATATGATTTCTTAAAGCACAGTAATATCCCATTACATTCATGTACTTCAATTTTTGTAATCATTCTCTAATTGATGGGCATCTACTTTGTTTCTAATTCTTTGTTATCACAAAAAGTACTGCTAGAAATATTTTGGTGTATGTGTAAATTTTCATTTATTTACACTTACACATTTACATTTCATGTTTATTTATGACTTCTGAGGTAAAAGCCTGGTAATGAAATCTCTGGTTCAAAAGAAATGGGCATTTTAGTCACTTTATTTGCATAATTCCAAGTTGCTTTCCAAAATGGTTGTACCACTTCACAGTTCCACCAACTTAGTGCACCTATCATTCGCAACTCTCTAACACTGACTATTGCCATTTTAAAATCATCTTTGTCAATTTTTTCCCTCATCTTTGCCAGGGTGGTAAATTGAAACACTAGGGTTATTTTGATGTACATTTCTCTTATTTTGGTTTTTAATACTATTATGTTGATTATTTTCCTCATATTGAACCATCTTTGCATCCCTGGCATAAAACCCACTTGGTCATAATAAATAAATTCTTGGATAAGTTATTGTAATCTGCTTGACAGGATTTTGTTTAACATTTTTGAGTCAATATTCATTAATTACAGTCCATAGTTTTCTTTCTGTTTTATCTTTTCCTCATATAGGTATTAGGACTTTATTTTTCTCATAAAATGGTCCCAGCAATGTGTTTCTTTTTTAATTTTTGTTGATGATTTGTGAAATATGGATAAAAGTTGTTCTTTAAAAGTTTAAGAGAATTCTCCTGTGAATCCATTAGGACTATGAGTTTTTTCATTAGTAGTTTCTTTTTAGGTAGATCTACCTAGGCAGCTAGGTTGCCATCTAATGGATAGAGTGCTGGACCTGAAGTCAGAAAGACTCAGATTTGGCCTGGGACACTCACTAACCATGTGACCCTGGGCGAGTCACTTAATCTTGTTTGACTCAGTTCCTCATCTGAAAAATGAGCCAGAGAAGGAAATGGCAAATCACTCTTTGTCAAGAAAATCTCAAACAAGGTCACAAAGAGTCAGATACAACTGAACAACAATAAAAATTCCCTCCTCTGTGATTAGGTTATTTAAGATCTCTATATGTTTTGATAGTTTAAGTATTTTATTTTTTTTAAAGCTATTCCTCTATTTGCTTGTGCGTTCTCAGATTTATGTTTTGATTATTCTTTTTATTGCTTTCTGGTTTTGTTGTGATTTCATCTTGCTTATTTGCCATTTTATTGATTTGATTTTCTGATCTCATCTTACTAATCAGACTAGCTAAAAAATGTATAAATTTTATTAGTCTTTTCAAAGAACTCACTTTTAGTTTTATCATTTCATTGAGTTTTTATTTCCAATTTTTATTTCTCTTCTAATTTTTAACATATCCTCTTTTGTGCTTATTTGAGATTTATTTGTTGGCTTCCTAATTTTTTTTAGGTAATTGGGGTTAAGTGACTTGCCCAGGGTCACTCAGCTAGTAAGTGTCAAATGTTTGGTCTGAGACAGGATTTGAACTCAGGTCCTCCTGCCTTCAGGGCCAGTGCTTTATTCATTGTGCCACCTAGCTGTCCCTGGCTTCCTAATTTTTAAAAATGCACATTCAGTTAATTAACCTTCTCTTTTTCCTTTTCGTTAGTGCATGTTTCGAGGAATATGACTTTCCCCTGAGAGCTACTTTAGCTGCCTCCCAGAAATTCTGGTATGTTGTTTTTATCATTCTTGTTTCTTTCACATAATTATTATTTCTAGGATTTGTTCTTTGATTCACTCCTTATTTGGGCTTTCATTGTTAAGTCTCCATTTGGGTCTGGTCTTTTGCTTGGTCCATGACTATTTTTTGTGTGTTACGGTCTGTAAAGGATGTATTAAGTATTTCTTCCTTTTCACATTTGATTGCAATATCTCTTTGCTAGGGTACATGGTCAATTTTTGTTAAAGCTCCATGTTGTGCTGAGAAATATATATATATTTCTATATATGTATATATATATAATATATATACATATTCTTTTGCAATGTCATTTAAAAATTGCCATAAGTCTTTTAACTCTAGTTTCTTTTGCAATTTGTTCAGTTCCATATGTTCTCTTTTCTGTCTCTGTCAGACTTATCCAAAACTGAGAGAGGAATATCGAAGTCTTCTGTCACTATTGTATTATTGTCTATGTCTTCTTAGAGTTCAGCTAATGTTTCCTTTAAGAATTTGAATGCTAAGGCATTTAGAGCACATAAGTTTGTTATTGATATTCATTTGTTTTCTAGGACTCCTTTCAGCATAATGTAGATTCCTTGTTTATCACTTTATTTTTCTGAATGTTTGTTTTTGCTTTGTCAAATAGCCTGATTGCAACTCCAGCTTTTTTGGATTAACTTGATGCATAGTATAATTTTTTCCCCAGCCCCTCAGCTTTATTTTGCATATGTCTTTGTTTTTAAATGTGTTTCTCATAAGCAACAGATTATAGGGTTTTGTTTTCTTATCTAATCTGTCATTCTTTTTAATTTTATTGTTTTATTCATTCATATTTAAAGATATGAAATTTAGTTTTATGTTTTCCTCCATTTGTTTCTAATACATTTTTAAGTTATAACTTTTTTCCTCTCCTGCTGCAAACACAGTATTATGTTCCTTCAATTACTTTAGCATAATCTTTTTTAAGATAGTACTGTTCCCACTGCTCTTTTCCTCTCATCCCCTAGACCTCCTCCTGTTTATTATTCATTTTCCCTTTGGGATTTTGCTTATTATTTTCTTTTTCTTTCCTGATTTTATCTGGTTATTTAATTCCCCCCCCCCATTTTTTCATTTCAGTTAAGTAGATTTCCCCTTCTTTTCCTCTCCTTCAACTAGTGTTGTGCATTAATTTTTAAAACTTCATTTTTGCAACCCTTTCTGGAGAGGGTTTCTCTCATCCTTTCTTTCTGTCTACTCTAGACCCTAATTCTCTAGTTCATGGCTCTCCTATAATTATCTAGTCTCTCTCTATTCTCTATATTCCTCATGGAATCAAAACTTATGAGGTATCCATTCTGGACTCTCCCTCTAGGCAGGTTCTGCCACTACCTTGTTGAGCTTGCCTCATAGATTCCCCTTTTCCTTTGTGCCTCATTACTAGAAGAATGCAAATTCCTGCAATTAATAGAGAGGACACTGTCCCATGGTAGGACCTTTATACAACATTCTTGATTATATGACCTGCCACTGATCTCTGCCCTTCCCCCGGTTATTTTATTTTCTCTTATTTTCTTTTTTGCCTCAAATCTTTCCCTGGTTTAATGTCTTCCTACTCCCCCAGGTACCAGTTGCCTCCAGGAGTTCCAACTCTCCTGCCTAAGGTAGGATAAATGGTCCTTTCAAGCACCAAATCCTCCAGACCACATGTAGCAAAAGGTCTCCATTTCCCTTCACAGATCGTCTCTCATCACTCATAGGAGCCTTCTTCAATGGCACCACTGCCAAAGCAAGGCCTCCCTCCTTTCCCTTTCCTTCTTCTAATTCTTCCCCTTTCCTCCACAGCCATTCCTCTACAGGCTTTTCCCTTCTTGAAAGCCCACAGATGTTACCTAACCCTCATTGCTAGATTTCAATTTAATCAAGCACACCACACACTCCTGTCTATCTCCCTACTCCTCTCTCCCTTTTAATGCACCCTCTTATTTTATAATGTACCCCCTCTGCCTTCCCTAAAATTGATTCAACTGTAGGTGGAGTGTCTCTAGGTTCTGTGCATAATGCCGCAGACCCATACTCTTCACTGCTACCTTCAACTGCCTTCTCTCTTCACCCTTGTCTCCTGGTGTACATTCAGAAAGAAGTCTACCACCAGTCTCTCCTCTGTCACTCTGTTGCTGTTACTGTTCTTGTCTGCAATATTCATTCATCCCTTCCTGCATTTCTGTTGTCTGAGGTGCTTGAGAAACAAATCTATTCTTTCTATGAGTGTTTCAAACATCTCTTTATTAATGAATGTTCATCTTTTTTCATTTATGATTAAGCTCAAATTTGCAGTGTAGATCACCCTGGGCTTCATCCTTCTATTACTCTTTGGGACACATTATTCCATTCCCTCCTGAATTTTCTGGTGGGTGCAAAATAGTCTTAAGTTATTCAGATTTCTTTTATTTTGTATTTGAAGATCTTTCCCCTAATGACTTGTAGAATTTGTAGCTTCTGAATTGAATTGTTAAATTTAACCATTATGTGTCTTGGATTGTATCCTTGGCTTTTTTCGGAAAGTGATCTATGAATTCTCTCAATCAGCATTTCATTTTCTGTGTTCAGAAGTTCCAGGTAATTTTCTTATATTATTTATCAAAATATGGCATTCAGATGTTTTGTCTTGTCATATTCTTCTGGTAGACCTACGTACGATCCTTAGGTTGCCTATAAGCATCCTGTCTTCAAGATCCATATATTTTGCTTGCATAGTGAGCGTATATTCCTTTAATGTAATTGTTTTTTGCTTCTCCTCTTCTAGATTGTGCTTCACTTCTGTGTATTTACATACCTTATCTATTTTTCTCTCTTTTGTTCCTTTGGTGAGAATTGCCATTGCAGATTCAAGTTTTTTTATTCTGCCCCTTATTTTTGCTGTGCAGGCCATAGATTCTGTTTACATCATTCTTATTTCTTTTATAAACCACTCAGGAGTAGCATGTTGTGGTTCTGTGTTCTCCAATTCCACAAGTCCTCTGTTTCAAGTGTTGGATCATTGTCCTTCATTTTGTAGTTGTATTGAAATTGTAGATTTAGCTGAGCCTAGGTTGCAGAAAAAATATACAAAAAAGGCAGGAAGTTTCCTGAGCTTCCCCCAATTTCCCTCAAAACAACTTTAATTCATACCTCAAAATGAATTCTGAAGTAACAGAACCCACAAAAGGATGGAGTGAAACAAATTTCCAGACCAAGATAACTTATAAGAACTACAAGAAAGGTCTATCTGGGGACAGCTAGGTAGCGCAGTGGATAGAGCACTGGCCCTGAAGTCAGGAGGACCTGAGTTCAAATCTGGCCTCAGACCAAACACTTGATACTAGCTGTGTGACCCTGGGCAAGTCACTTAACCCCAATTGACTGAAAAAAAAAAAAAGGTCTGTCTCACTTGGGTAAATGGGGAGTGCAACCCAGCACAGGTGGCGTCTAGGCAAGCCAGCGAGAGGCCCCTAGTCCCAGAATAGATCAGCAACCTAGGCCCTATAAGCCCCTGTGGCCTTGGTTCAGCAGGCCAGTGGCACAGCAGATCAGGTGTGAGGCCTCCAGCCCAGGTGCAGCAGGCTAGTGGCCAGGCCTGGCAGGTCTGGAGGCTCCAATGCAGCAGGCACAACTAGGCCAGACAACTCCAGCACACCAGGCAAGTTGCCAGCCCTGGAGCACCTGGCATAACATGTGAACTGCCAGCACCAGAGGCCCCAGAGCAACAAGCCAGTGACCAAGCCCCTGGAACCCAATCACTCTGCATAAGAAGCTTGGGACAGTGACCTCTATACTCTAGGAGCAGAGCTCAACTTTAAAAATCATGAAATAGGCTGGAAAATGAGCAAAAAACAAACAAAAAAGCCCTGACCATAGAGAACTTCTATGATGACAGGGAAGATCAAAATACAAATTCAGAAAAGGAAACAGTATTAAAATGGCTATATGCAAAGCCTTAAAGAGAAATATGAATTGGTCTCAGGCCCAAAAAGTCCCCCTAGAAGAGCTAAAAAAGGATTTTAAAAATCAAATAAGAGAGGTAGAAGGAAAATTGGGAAAAGAAATGAGAGCTATGCAAGAGAATCAAGAAAAAAAGAATCAATAGCTCGATAAAAGAACCACAAAAAAATGGAAATAGATGTATAGAAGTCCACTGAAGAAAACAATTCCTTAAAAAGTAGAATTGGCCAAATGGAAAGGGAGGTACAAAAGCTAACTGAACCCCGATTGCCTCACCAAAAAAAAAAAAAAAAGAATAAAAAAAATTATTGGAGTACCTGAAAGCCATGATCAAAAAAAAAAAAAAAAAAGATCTTGGACAGCATCTTTTAAGAAATCACCAAGGAAAACCACCCTGGTATCTGAGAACCAGAGGGTAAAATAGTAATTGAGAGAATCCACCAATCACCTCCTGAAAGAGATCCCAAAATGAAAACTCCAAGGAATATTATAGCAAAATTCCAGAACTCTCAAGTCAAGGAGAAAATACTGCAAGCAGCCAGAAAGAAATAATTCAAATATTAAGGAGTCATAGGCAGGATTAGACAGGTTTTAGCAGTTTCTGTATTAAAGGATGAGAGGGCTTGGAATATGATATTCCAGAAGGCAAAGGAACTTGGATTACAACCAAGAATCAATTACCCAGTAAAAGTGAGCATAATCTTTCAGGAGAAAAAAAATGGATTTTCAATGAAATAGGGGACTTTCAAACATTCCTGATGAAAAGACCAGAGCTAAACAGAAAATTCCATTCTCAAATACAAGACTCAAGAGAAGCATAAAAAGGTAAACAGGAAACAAAAAAACATAAGTTATTCAATAAGGTTAAACTGTTCACATCCCTATATAGATTTGCCTCCTTTGCCCACAGGCACAGGACAGAGGCTCAGGTATATGTGGGGATGTATAAATTGATCCAAAGGCCAGATCTTCTGGGTCTCTGCCCTCATATCTGATTATCGCTGGGAAGATTCATAGGAATTAAGTTGGAGGGAGACCTTAAGGGCAATCAATCATTGGGGTGTCCCCCCTCCCACTCCCCTTCTTCATTTACTACAGGGGCACTATGATTAGGAAAGTTTGCTAACCTCACATACATAGATTAGATGAAATTTGCTAAGCAGATAGTTTGCTAACCTTGTATTCGTAGCCATAAATGTAGATGATCAAGGCATTTGTTGGGTACATAGGAACTTTCTGGTATATAGGAAAGCCAATCAGTTGTCACACATCTATCAGCTAGGACATAGGAATAGACTAGTCCTTATAGAACCCCTTCTCTAGAAAGCAATCAATGTGCAAATGGCCTGGGCCAGGAGACTGATAAAAGTGAAACTGAATCTAAATACATCCCCAGGGAATGAGGAGTACCATGCTTTAACCTTTAGGAAACTGCTACCTTGTCAAAGAAGAGAAGTTAATCCAGAGATAATCCAATTATCTTCCTGCTTGCTACATATGGAATCATACACTCAAGGATGTACTTGACTACCTCAAGAGCTGGCAACTCTCTGATAGCTCTAGAATTCAGGCTATTAATCAATGTGGCCAAAGATAGCTTCTCTATCACAAATAATTGAAGGAAAGAGTACTCAGAAGGGACAGCAGGAGACATTAGAAGTCCCTTCGCTATCCAGCTAGTGACCATGATAATGTCACTAATGTCATGCTAATGTATGGTGTCCCAGGAATAATGAACGAGGACATTACCACCATATCAAGACGTCAAGTGTGTAATAGATCATAAGTAAAAACATTGAATTTCTATTTAATGAACATTACATACTCTATATAGTGCACTTTATTTTATCTTGTTATGAATGTCATATACTCTGGGGTAATTTTTAGGCATTAAATTTTTCTTGGCTGGGGAGGAGCTAATATGGGGCAGTGTAGCTTGGACACATCTCTTTGCCTTTTCTTTCCTTTTTGAGGCCACATACTGCAAGATTTCAGTATGAAGCTCTTTTTCCCCTCTCTATTTTGGTCACTCTTTCTTCCTGTGAGGTCCTTCTTGCTGAGTATTCTTGCTGAACATTCCCAACAGCATGGCCACCATCAGCAGAACCACCAGCTTTTACCCCAGCCCCAATAACTGGTCCTAAGGGTGTTTGCTTCTCTTCAATTTTGTTATTGTTATTTGTCCTTTTCAATTTTAGGAACTGGAGTTGAATCTCCATAGGATGCACGATTTCAAGCCATGAAGACCTTGGAGCCAAGATTGCAAGAGGGATAGTACTACCAGCCAACCCAGTATGGAAGCCTTGAGAAGCCAGAGTACCTGGGACTCAAGCCTCGGCAAGGTTTTGGACTAGGAACTGGGGTTATGCTCTATGGGAACTGAGCTAAGCTATGAACCTAATCTCCTTCCTCTCTCCAGAGATGGGCTGGTACAAGGCAGGGGAAGGTTATGCCTCCTACATATGGGGGAGACTAAGTTTGTATATTTGTGATTATACCTTCTGAAGTAAATATTTCTTTGTAAAAAAAAAAGGTTGTATGAGTTGTGGCTAAGTCCAGGTCTTCCATATCATTGCAAAACAATAAAAACTGTACCAAATAAAATAAAACAACAACAATAAAACAATAGGGCAAAGGAAAGAATTGTCACAAGGAAACACTTGCAGAAATATGGTTGATTAGTAGTTATCCTCTATACTTGAAGAGGATCAAAATGATGTCACTATGTTGGGGTCAAGTTACACTGTGTCCAACTCTGACTGATCAGACCAATATGAGCTTGGAAGGTTCTACCACAAGTTGGGCACAAATAGTCCATGTGAACATTTGGAGTGGAGATGTTTCTAAATCTGTGCATATCAAATTTCTTTTGAGCTACTTCAATTTTGCTTTGCTCACAAAGCGCAGTAACTTCTTTGATATGGGCATGCTATGCTGGGCAGTCCTGTGTCAGTGTCTCCTTATGTCTCACAATTGATTTTAAAGTTCTTCAGAGAGACCTTAAGAGTGTCCTGGTATCACTTCTTCTGACCTCTGTTTGAGCACTTGCCTTGTGTGAGTTCCCCAAAAAATAATCTTTTAGGCAAATGTATGTTTGGCATTTGAATGCTCTCTGGAGTAGAGTTTGAAAGCTTGGCAGTTCAGCTTGAGAAAGGACTTCAGTGTTCTTTATCATGTCTTGCCATATGATCTTCAGAATCTTCCTAAGACAATTCAAATAGAAGCTATTCCATTTCTTTGCATAGTGCTGATGATATGCTATCCAGGTTTCACTGGCATGCAAGAATGAAGTCAGCACAACAGCTCTGTTGACCTTCTGTTTAGTAAGCAGTATAATACCCCTTCTCTTCCACACCGGCATGCAAGAATGAAGTCAGCACAACAGCTCTGTTGACCTTCTGTTTAGTAAGCAGTATAATACCCCTTCTCTTCCACACTTTCCTTCAGAGCTTCCCAAACACTGAACTAGCTCTGGCAATGTGTGTATAAACCTCATCATCTATGTGTACATCCTTGGAAAGCTTATTGCCAAGGTAAGTAAACTTAAAATATTCAAAATTTTTCCATTTGCTGTAACCAATAGTTTCACATATGGATGGTACAGTGCTGGTTGGTGGAGTTTTCTTGGCACTAATTGTTAGGCCAAAATTAGCACAAGCAGCAGAAAATTGATCCATACTTTGTGGCATCTCAGCCCCAGAGGCTGCATTGAGTGCACAATCATCTGCAAACAAAAAGTCACACATCAACTCTCCTTCCACTTTAGTTTTGGTTTGTAGCTTTTTCAAGTTAAATTGTTGTTGGTCCTTCATTCTTGAAGATTGAAGAGGACCTATGACATTAAAAGGGTAATATCTTGACTTGATCAGCTCAAAATCATCAGCCTCACTCTCTCCTCCTGAGTCGTCAGAATCCAGAGCCAAGACAAAAGTCAAGATGACTGGCAATGGCCCTTTCAAGTTAAATAATTTACCATCAGAGGGGTAGCTGACCTTGCTTTTGTCCTCCTGGAAGGGTTCTGATAACACCACTGAAAACATACTTAAAAGCATGGGAACAAGCACAAAACCCTGCTTTACTCCACTGGTGATTGGAAAAGCATAGAGCATTGTCCATTATCCAGAACCTGTGCAAGCTTGCTTTCGTGAAACTGACATACAATACTGATGAACTTCTCAATGCAACCAAATTTTGCTATGATCTTTCACAAACTCTCATGACTGACAATATCAAAGACCTTGTCAGACCAACAAACATTGTGTACAGACCTCTTTTCTGTTCCTGGCATTTCTAGTAGATGGACCAAAGAAATGAATAAACAACAACAAAATAATTTTTATCACAATGAAGAAACACTATGGGATAAAAGAGAGTAAGGAAAAGTCTCTAGAAGAAATGAATAATACTTCAATAATGATTACTAGACCTTCACAAATGAGAATGGAATTTCGCAAAACTGAGTGACTGAGCAGTTTAATAAAACTAAGGGAAATATAAGGGGAAAAAAAGAGTTTTTAAAGAAATATTTAAAGAGGAAAAAAGTGATCATATAGAAAGAGGAAATTTTTAATTAAGTCACAGACAGTCCGTAAAAGACATTGCAGATGGAACAAAAGAGAACTACAGAGATTGAACAAAACATTTTAGGGAAAATCTGTTTTGAAAGCAAAATTAGAATACTTGTATCAACCATTCAAAGAGTATAATTTTGAACATAGAGGTTGATGAGACAAGCTGAGAATCACTGGGTGCCAAAAATATATACAATGAAACCAAGTATTTGAATACTGTATTTCAGGAAAATTTCCCCAAAGTATTAAAATTAGAGGGGCAGACTACAGCTAAATAAAATCCACAAGACACCATCAAATGGGAGTACAAGTTCAACTCACCCAAAAATGTAGTTACCAAGCTCCAGAGTTTTAGCATTAGAGAGACCCTTGCAAATTAAAAAAGAAGGCAATTCATATATAAAACAAAGTCAGCTTGAATCTCTCAGAACTAGTCATTTTCAATGATTACAAATGAAAGAAAAATTTGTAATATGACATAGTAAAAATCAAAATAAAATGGCTAATACCAAGAATGTTATTCTGCAAAGTTAAGCATATTTTTAAATAAAAAAAAAAGACTTTAGGCCAAATAAAGAACTTTTAATTGTTCCTCTTGAGAAAAAGAGATATAAGCAGTTTCTGTGAAATTAAAGCTCAGCAGACAAAATAAACTTAATACAAGTCCATGTACTATGGAAAGGCCAGCTGATCACTCATTGTTAACATGCTAAGAGGAGACAAGACTACTGTTCTTTAGAAGTCCTATCTTATCTAAGGGTGAAGAGGGAACAAAGAGAGAACAACTTTGGGCTAATCAATGAAGGGCAATTAGAAAGAACTATCCGCTTGTTCGATTATTATAGATCTTGTTTATAAGGTTCTGCAGTGTTCTGGGTCTTTATGCAATTAGTGCATCATCATCTGCAAAAACGAGCATCTAAAAATTCTAACCACCAGCAGGGAATCCAATTGTAACTTGGATTCTACACTAGATCTCCTCGATGACAGCTGCAAACACATTTGGGAAACATGACAGGATTCCTTTCAAGGAATCCTATATAATTTTGATATATCTATAGCAGATTGCTTGTAGGAATAGAGTTTTTAAGGCAGCATTTTTTTCTACCAATTTAAATGTCTTTTATATAATCAACAAAAAAATAAACTCAGTGGGATCTTGCACTTCCTATAACTTTCAGTCAATTACAAAATTGTAAAGATGTGGTCTACTATGAAATATAGCTTGTAAAAGTTTGCCTGTTTGGGGATACTATTGATATTTGTGTAAATTATTCTGATAAAAAGTTTATATAAATGGAAAAGTAGGCACCTGGATTTGTGGTTAATGATGTCTTCTAGGTCACTTTTTTGTAATAATAAAATACGAGATTTTTCTCATGCCTTGATGATTTTCCCTCTTTCAGATCCCTTGAGAATAAATCTCCCAATGGCTTCAAAACTATGTTGCCTCCACCATGGATTTCTTTTTGTATACTTCAATTAGTCCAGATGCTTTTCCCATTTTTGTTTTATTCAATGCTATTTTCACTTCCCCAAGAAGCACAGCTGACTCTACGATGCTATAGTCCAAATGTGGTAACTCAAATGTCCTAGTGATAAAATGAATTATTTAAAACAAAAAAACCCAAAACGAAACAACTTTGTACATCTTTTGTATTTGTCCTCTTTCTAGTTTCATCCTTAATTGCTCTCATGATGAATTTTCTTATTCTAATTTCTTATCTAATTTTCTTTGAAGCCAAACTTAAACTTATTTTTTCCCCTTGCTATCTTCCACTAACCTCTAGAAAATTTTACAAATGAGTTAGTATTTTAAACTGGTGTTATCCATGTCCACTATATTTCTCTGCTTGTTAAAGAGATCAAATGTTTACTGACTAAGGTAGTTTGGGGGTTTTTTTGGTATCTCCATTATGGAATTTGTTTATATCAATTGGACTTTATATAAAATTATTTGAAGTATTGATGACCTTTCCTCTGATCTCTTCTTTTTTTATGACCTATAACTCTTTTAAATAAATAGGTTTGGCATGATTTTAATGGAATGTCATCTCTTTTTCTCAAATTTTACTAACTTTGTATTAATTTTGATCTTCATTCTAACAATTTGGTAGTTTGACTATACATAAATAACAGTTTCAGTAATGGTTGTCATATCAGTTTCACGTCACTTACTATCTGTGAAAGTATAATACATTTCATTAGTAGGTGGCATTATAAAGTATTCCCCATGTATGGTGCCTTTTAATTATTTTCTTAGAAAGTATTCTTAATTTATAAGAGGAAAACTCCTATGTAAGTTGTTAAGTCTTTGGCCATCCTTAGTGCCTTTTCCTGAATAATATTTCATAACAAATTTCAATGCTTCCTTTTCACTTTTGTTTTTAAATGTGCAACTGCTATCTTTTGTTTTTACATCATCTACGTTTCCCTCTGTATTCTTCCCACTCCCCCCTCAGAGAGCCATCTCTTATAATGGAGATTTTGAAGAATGAGAGAGAGACAGAGACAGAGACACAGACACAGAGACACAGAGAAAGATAGACAGAGAGACAGAGAGATACAGAGATAGGAAAAAAATCAGCAAAATCAATCAATACATTGAAAAAAACTGGCATTATATGAAGTGTTCCAGATCCATGGCAAGCCTGCCTTCCCCAAAACTCTGCAAAGGAGCCGGGGGACAGGATCTTCTTCTTTTTTTGTTTTTAGGCAATTGGGGTTAAGTGACTTGCCCAGGGTCACACAGCTAGTAAGTGTCAAGTGATTGGTGTGAGGTTGGATATGAACTCAGGTCCTCCTGACTTTAGGGATGGTGCTCTATCCACTGTACCACCTAGCTGCCCCGAGGTTCTTCTTCTTTGAGGCCAAGTTTGTTCATTATAGTTTCACAATATTCTTTTTCAATTGTTTTGTGGTTGTTCTTTATTTCTTTTACATTGTTGTAGTCATTGTTTTCTTGACTTCTGTGCTCCTACTTCACTTTTCATTAGTTCATATAAATCTTTCACTTCTCTGAGTTCATCATAATCATTGTTTCTTATAGTACAGTAACATTCATGTACCATAATTTGTTTATCCATTCTACAACTGATAATCATTTATTTTGCAGTTCAATGCTACTACAAAAAAGTGTCACTATAAATATTTTGGTGAACATAGTTACTTTTTATTGATGACCTCCTTGGAATATATACTTAACAGTGAAATCTCTAAGTCAAAGGGCATGTATAATTTAGCCACTTTATTAGAATAATTCCAAACTGCTTTCCATAATGGTTGTACTAATTCACAGCTTCAACAATATATTCTTATGCTTGTCTTTCCAAACCCTTCAATATTGCCTATTCCCACCTTTTGTTACTTTTACTAATTTACTGGATGTGAGGCATAATGCCTACCTTTTCAATAAAGTAAGTATCAAAATTATATTCCTTCAATTCAGAGAATCTTACCAAGTTCTTCTCAATCTTTATCTCCCAATGCTCTGCAACAGATATTAGTGCATAAATTGCAATTATTTTTATGGTTATCTTTTTTAAGTATTTATCATGAATAATGCAATAAGAAATGACTAAATGTCCCACAAAATGATTTTTTTATTGCCTTTGGTTGCATGATAAAGTTAACTCTTCCAACTCCTTTTTCCCTCTTTTCATAGAGAACCTGAAGTCACTTTCTATTTAGCTGAATCTTCTTTTTGTCTTCTGGTTTTGTTTATGTAATACTGACTACCTTGGCTCCCATTGCCTAAAAGCCAGGTATACTAATTTCACCCCCCTCTCAGGGATCCCAGTACACTTAAGGGAAACTAGGGGTTGTCTAGACTCTCTGAAAATGGCTGGCCCTCACCCATTGTTTTTCCTCAACTGTTGGGGGGGGAAAGGTCCCTTGCATCCCAATTCCATTTGACCACCAACAATTGAATTAGCTTTTACAAAGCAATGTTTACTTTAAAAGGTATAACAACAAATATGCAAATAGCTTAGCTCACTTTCTATACTTCCTCAGTTCCAGCCCAAAACTCCCACTGGGGTTAAGTCTCAAAAATCCTGGCTTCTCCAGGCTTTCCTACTGGGCTGCAACATTTCACTTGGAATTGTGACTCCAAAGTGCTATAGCTCCAATTCTTACATCCAGTGGGGACCATTGCCCTGCATCTAAAACAGAGGACAAATGAAACAGAACAGAAACTAACACCCCTAGGTCCATTTCTTGGAGTTGGAGCAGAATGAGAGGGGGAGGAATCTTTTCTCACAGTTCAGTTTATGTCACCTGTACTATGGATGAATTGTAATCATCACCCTTTTGGATTCAGTAGGAAAGATAACACAGTTATCTACATCCAGAGAAAGTACCATGGTGTCTGAATGCAGATGGAAGCATACTATTTGCTCTCCTTTCCTTTGTTGTTTTGTTTTACTGCTTCATTCTAGTGGTTCCTCCCATTAGTTCTAATTGTTCTTTACATTAAGACTAATGGGAAAATAAGCTTAATATGAGTGTGTAAGTAGAGCCTATATTAGATTGCATGCCATCTTGGGGGGGATGAGAAAATTTAAAACTCAAAATCTTATGGAGGTGAATGTTGAAAACTAAAAATAAATAAATTTTTTTTTTTAAAAGATAACACAGGAAAGAGGGAAACTGTCTCAGTTTCGTCAGTGGTTATGCAGACAAAAGGAGTCCACTCTCACATACGTGGTTGGAAAAGGCAGGATGCAGAGTATCTCCACGTTAGGAGATCTGGGCACATGCAAGTCAAGTCCCCTTAAAATTATATTAACAATGTCAAAATTGTCATGATTCAATTTCTCCAGTATTATATACACTCAGGGGTGTGCTGGAGCCAGCCTATATCAGTTTGGGAGAAGCCACTGTTAAATTTTCAGTGTGAATATTTGCACCTTGGAACTGCTAAAAATCAAGGCTTGGTTTATTGTTTTGTTGATTTCTAGACTTAAGAAAGTGATAGAGAAAACGTTAATAATGAAGATTAAGTGCAAAAAGTGTATCACATGAATATTCATATTTTTCCCAAAGAGCTAGTTGTTAAACAATATTATACAATTCCTATACATATTGGAAAAGGTTCTCTTAGTTAGACCACGAACAGCTTAAGTTAATGTTTATAGACATCTATCATTTCCCTCTAAAGTCTTTTCCTCTCAGTTCAATAAAAGAAAAACACTGTATTATGTGATTTATTACTGTATTTGCGAATAATAATATATATTCCAGGAGAAATATTTTTCATTTGCTTATGTAAACTCAATAAGGAAAAAAATAAAATACAAAT
This sequence comes from Vombatus ursinus, assembly GCF_900497805.2. NCBI lineage: Eukaryota > Metazoa > Chordata > Mammalia > Diprotodontia > Vombatidae > Vombatus > Vombatus ursinus. The sequence goes on along the minus strand of NW_020954608.1, from coordinate 49,214,579 downwards.
CTCTTATCATGCAGCAAATGTCTTTTATCATTTCATTCATAAGCACGTCATAGCTACCTACCTCAAACATCCTGAGAAATTCAATTTTCCCAACCAACCCACCAAAATCAAACAATGCAACACAAAAAAGGTTCAGAAGCTCACGGGGGAGAAGGATTTGGAAGGGGAATAGTGGTGGTGGTAAGTGGTGGTATAAATACTACCTTCCTCTTTTTTTCTTGCATGTAAATATTCCTTATACATTTTAATCTGACATCAGAGAAGCTGCATAAATCCATCACATGAGAATCTGCTCAAAGAACAGGGGATGTTTAACTGGAGAAGAGAAGACTCGGGCTGATACAATAGCCATCTATAAGTATTTGAAGGGCTGTTATGTGAAAGAGGGATTAGACTTGCTCTCTTTAGCCCTAGAAGTCAGAACAAGGGGCAATAAATGAGTAGAAGTTGCAAACAGGTAAATGTAGGCTTGCTGTCAAGAAACACATCCTAACAATTAGAGCTATCCAAAAGTGGAATTATTGTCTCAAGAGGGAATGGGTTTCCCCTTCTTAGAAGCCTTTAAACAGAGACTGGATGGCCACTTCTCAATAATATTATATTGGAGAATCCTTTTGTGTATGGGTCGGACTACATGGCCTCTGACATTCCTTCCAACTCTAAAATTCTGTGATTCCATAAATAAAGACAGTAGTTATATTTTTGACTTTTGACTTAGCTTGAAAGGCCCCAAATGTGTACTGACCTAGTAATGTATTAGACACTGTAGGTCTTAAGTTTAGCTCTTGTGTTCTTTAAGAATACCCTCTCTCTTAGCTCCTAACCTTAGCTGCTTGTAAGATAAAGCAGCCAGGTACTCCTTTCCCCAGCTATTATCTTGTTGCTTTCCCTTCTAGATGCTCTACAAGTCTCAGGAGGAACAAATCACCTAATGAAGCAGGGGACAGGTTGATTGGAACCCATCCCTGGCTTGGAAGTAGTTGATGAGCCTATTTGGGATGGTGGAGGATATATGTATTCCTTCTATTCATTAGATAGAGCTCCCATCCTATTAATTGATAACAGAAGATTTATGTTGCCTATCTGGCTGCTGAATGTGCCAGGCATAGGCCTGATGGAGAGTTAACACAGGGGCACCCATCACACAACAGGGCCTTCTTGGAGACCAACCGTTCAACAATACAGCAAGCGATGAGAACCATCTAGTACTGTCCTGATGAACTCTTCTTGCCTCAGAAAGCCTATAAGGGGTACAGCAAAGGAAAGTGGGTGGACTTGGCCTAGAGCAGTACCTCCATGTTGCTATGCCCATTCAGTATTAGTGGAGCACAGAGCATTCCTGAGAATGAAAAAAACTAAAGCCCAGGGATGACTATTGCTGAAAGGGGCTGCCACTTAAAGGTGAGCAAGAACCAGATCACAGGGCTGGAAATTTCTACTACATCCTGTATATCTTTCAATAAATAACTAGCCCAGTGGTTCATACAGAGTCATTTCCAGCACTTTGTTACTGTAGCACCAATAGGATGGTCATCAGGTTAATACGATGAATATCAGTTCTATTTTACCTATGGTCAGGAACATGATTTCTGAAAAACTCATTGTATTAAAAAGTGTAACAATAAAATCATTTTGATTACTCTCCCAAGTTTGTTATACAATGAAATGTTTACCAAGGACTCAGGTGGTATGTTTATTGACTCTGCAGATGACACAAAGCTAGAAGGAATAGTTAGCACATTAGAGGATACAATTATGTTCTAAAAAGATCTTGACAGGCAAGACTAATGAGTAGAATCTTTAAAAATTAACTGTAATGGGATAAATAGAAAAATTATACAATTTGGAGAAGACAGGATTTAAGGGAAACATGCTAGCTGTTTTTATATGTCTTCCATAAAAAGGACTGTTTTATGGAAGAAGGATCAGGCTTTTCACCACAACAGGCAGATATTGGAGCAATATGTGGAAGTTGTAGAGAACAGGGTTTGGCTGGATTTAAGTTTTTATTTTCTATCAATGAAAGCTACTCCAATGTAGAACAGGCTGACTTAGAGTGAATTATGCAATATTAGAGGTTTTTAAGCCAAGCCTGTATGGTCAAGGTTATTAGGGACATTATAGATATATTTCCTATTCATTTATAGATTGGAACAATTGACCTTAAGCCATGATGGCAAAGGGTTCATGAGTGTGAGTAGTGCCGTGGAAAAAGTTCTGCATTTGGAGTTAGAGGACCTGGGTTCAAATCTTGTCTTTGCTACTATCTATGTGGCCTTGAGCAAGTCATTTAACCTTGCTGATCTCATCTACAAAATGCAGTTGTACTTAGATGGCCTCTAAGGCCCCTTTATGGACCAAAACCTATGATCCTGTGACCTCTGAGGTTCCTTCCTTCCAACTTTGAGATTATATGATTCAGTATGACCCTGCCCTCATGCAATCCCTTTCTTCCTTCAAGATACAGCTCAAGTACCACTTTCAATGTGAAGTCTTTCCTAATCCCCCAACCATTAGTAACTTCTCTTCCAATGTACATTGTTAATGTAGGCCAAGCCTAAATCATATTCAAGGTTTAAAGATGCAATAAAGAACATAAAAACTACAATTAAATACCACTTTACTAAATAGGAGAATAAAAGAACCAGTTTAAAAGGATATGTTAAAACAACACTGAGATCCTCCTGAAGAACTGGCACAGGTAGGAAAACATTCTCAAGAAAGTAGCAGGAGGCAAGCTGAAATTTATAACACTAACTCTCTTGTGCCCTTTTATATAGTTAGGCAACAAGGAAACAAAATGACCTCTCTGCCTTTACAGGACCAGTCCAAGGTATTACTCCCATCTCCTACCCCTTAATACCAAGGTCCCTAAAATTTTCAATGGGACCTTCTACCACAAAAATAATATTAAAACAACCTTAATATAAACAGCAGTGTAAGAGAAGCTGAATACATAAAATATTATTTTTTAAAAAAACATAAAATAATGTAAAAAGGTCTTTAAAACAGTGAGGAAGTGAAATCAGATGAAATTCATAGAAGTTTTTCTGGGATAAAACAGTTGTGTTGGCCAGTACCAGCACCAGAACATCCAGGTCCACCAAACAGATGAGAAACCTCTGAAGCCAAGATACCCCATCATAGGTCTGGACTATCTGAATTAAAATAGCTAAGAGGTTATAGGTCACTTGCATACAACCTGTTCTGAGGCCCAAGTTGATACCGGCTACGTGCCTGCTACCCATTCAGTGTTCCCAGGTCCACCAGCCAAAACTTCTCCCCACCTAGGAGCCCCATTAGGATGATGGTAGGGCAAAAGGAATATCCTAACTAACCCTGCCCTCATGAAAGTTAGGCTAGTTTTTTCTAAAAGGTATTGAGATTATCCTTGAAATTTGTTTGGCTCAGAGGACTAAGGGATGAGGTTGTTGACATCACTTCTTGGCTGCCTAAATATAAAACAGCTGTGAAAAGCTAGCTTCACATGCTCTGCAATGCTTGACCTGTGGGGAAACTTTTAATGGATAATTCAGGTAAGGGAGCTTTGCTCAGCTGAATCAACTCAAGGGGTTCTCAATGTAGTCCTTATTGTATATCCTTCTACTATGGCTAAGCAAATCTTTTGTTAACTGCTGATTGATCTAGTTTTTCATTTTTTTCCATTATCAAAATAAATGTCCAGGGACTTAGCCTGAATCAGATCTAGTCTAGAACACACAATATTACATGTAATGCATGGAATTAGATGGTGCCTTTAATAACAAGATGTCCCCTTCCTTTATGAAGAATTCTCCTCCACTGTCATCCAGGGACTTAAAATCACCACCACAGGAGCCAAAGAGTCCCTTTTCCTCCGTAACCCCACTTTTGCTCCAAATCTTGGGTAGTTTCCTGTGGGACAGCCTTGTGAGATTGTCTGTCTGTCTTCTGTCTGTCTGTCTGTATGTGTGTGTGTGTGTGTGTGTGTGTGTGTGTTTGTGTGTGTGTGTGGAGAGGCAGCAGCAGGAAGTCATGACTCATTGGTTGAGCATAAAATGGAGAAGGGATTTTTTGTAAAGAAATTGCTGAGAGAAATACAAAGTTCCAGAAAGAATGTAAATTTTTGAATGGCAGACAGGAGATTTCCCTAAAGATACAGACTGGTGGGAAAGCCAGCTTTCAACATGTCCCTTGATTTCTAGGACCTGTACCCCTAGAGACTGCTGAGAGTAGAGTCCCCCCTCTTAACCTTAACTTCCCATCTTTCTCTTCCCTTGGTTGAACTGAGGTCATATCGCAGTTCAGAAGAACTCATTTATTCTGCTATACTACTTTAATCTAAATGAGCTCTCTGATTTCTGTTTACTGATTACTTTGATAAAGAGATCTAATAGCTATCTGTATGTATTTTCTATAACCAATATTTGGTAGGAGGGTGCTTAGCTGGTGAGAGTGAGCTAAGTGTTATTTTCCCCTTAAGAGAGACAAGGGGAAAAGTGCCTTTTATTTTGAATGTTTAAAAGAGAGAGCACTGACTCTTAGACTACAAATATTTGAGGTGTATTAGATATAATTGTGGACTGTGAGGTGGCCCAATGGATAAGAGTGTTCAACCTGAAGTCACGAAGACTCATCTTCCTGACATCAAATCCAGCCTCAGACACTTACTAGCTATGTGACCCTGGGCAAGTCACTTAACCCTGCTTGCCTCAGTTTCCTCATCTGTAAAATAAACTTTAAAAGGAAATGGCAAACCACTCCACTATCTTTGCCAAGAAAACCCTAAATGAGGTCATGAAGAGTTAGACATGACTGAACAACAACAATAGATATAATTGTAGTTTCAAATCCCTCTTGGGGATAGGAAAGCAAAAAGGTGATGCCTTGCCATACCTTGGCTAGATTCTTCCTGCATCACCTTCAGAAGGCTTTTGGCAATGTTGCCATAGACTTCCTCCAACTTAAAGGTGGAAATCACAGTCTCCATTTGGAGACATAGAATGGGGCTTTCTAGATCTCACATTAGATAACTATCTATACCACATATGGAGTAATTGTTTTATATTAGATGCATCCACATCTATATGGGTAGTGAAAATTGGTCTAGAATCTGGGAATACCTCTAAGCTTACTGTGATTATGAAGAGAGTTTTCCCTCCAAATTTAAAAGAAGAAAAAGAAAAAGAAAAAACCCTTCTCAACAGTTTTACCATTTGATTCCCTAAACCCTTTCTAGGAAAAGGTGGTCCAAAACATCTCAGGGGAAAGGAAATCTGTCAATTAAGGGAGACCTGAACCATTTCTTCAAGTTGTAGAGAATCTTCTGAGGTGTCACAAACCTTAAGGCCCAGAGGACCCACACAGAAAATGGAATAAAAATGGACTGGAGAGGGTCAATTGGTACTATATGCAAAAGTAGTCTGTCCTCATTAGGTAAGTTCACCTGAAGCCTAGATCCAAGAAACTGTTGGACTAAAGATCCCTCTTTCTTCTTGGGATTCTGCTGATTTATCAGAAACACAGCTTCTGGAAGAAAGGATAAACAACCCTGATGATCAGGGGATGTGGTGATGAAATTGCTGTATTAAAACTCCACTTCAAGGACCCATATGTACAAAAATATTTATAGCAGCTCTTTTTGTGGTGGCAAAAAAATGGAAACGGAGGGGATGCCCATCAATTGGGGAATGGCTGAAAATGCTATGGTATATAGTTGTGATGGAATAGTATTGTGCTTTGAGAAATGATGAGGGAGATAGGTTCAGAAAAACCGGGAAGACATGAATTGATGCAAAGTGAAGTGAGTAGAACTAGGAGAACATTGTACACAGTAACAGCAACATTATAACAGTAATCAACTGTGAAAGTCTTAGCTACTCTGATCAATAGAATGATTCCAGACAAGTCCAAAGGACTCCTGATAAAAAGTGCTATCCACCTCTAGAGAGAGAATTAATGAACTGAGTGCATATTTGAAGCATATTTTTCCTTTTTTAAAAACATGGCTAATGTGGAAATATGTTTTGCATGACTTTATATGTATAAGGAGTATTATATTTCTTGCCTTCTCAATGGATGAGGGAGGGGTGAAGAGGGAGAAAATTTGAAACTGAAAAAAATTTTTTTAAAAGTCCACTTCAGCACTCCATGATAGAAGCTGTTCCAGGGCAGAATAGAAGATAGAAAACTCAGCAAATGTGATGATAAAATGGGGTCCCTATAATAGAAAAATGTTCCATGACTTCCTAGACTATAACTCCTTTCTTTGGCCACTACCTTTATGTTTGTTGTTTCCACCATTAGGACCTAAGTGTCCTGAGCATAGGGATGGTGTTTGTTGTATTCATATCCCCAGCACTTTGCTGAGTGTTTATCACATAGCAATTGCTTAATAAATGTTTTTTGATTCATCCATTTATCAGAGAAACTTATGGCTGAAAAAGATGGGCCATTCATGAAGTAAGAGCAAGGGATAACCAATGAACAACTGGAATGCTGTAGCTGGTATGCCTACAGTCCATGAGATTTATCACTGGCAGGTTGGGCAGTAGACCAGTTATGGAAGATTTAAAGTCAAATAGAATCATACAGGTTGGGCAGGTTTGCCTGAGTTGTAATCTGTATCATTGAGGGAGTAACTGCAGAGATGAAATCCCACATCCATTGCATTCTTGGAGAGGTGAGGGATTTGATAAAAGGTTGAAGGTGGTGAAATGCAATGGAGAGTGCTGCGTCTGGAGCATTGGATTTATTTTATTTCTGCCACTACTAATTTCGCCTTAGGCAAATCATTTAATAGGGTAGCTAGGTGGCCAAGCAGATAGAGAGCTGGGCCTGGAATCTTCTTTAGTTCAAATCTGGCCTCAGATACTTACTACCTGAGTGAGCAAGTCACTTAATCCTATTTGCCTCAGTTCCTCAGCTACAAAATGAGCTGGAGAAGGAAATCGCTAAACCACTCCAATATCTTTGCCAAGAAAACCCCAAATGAGATCACGAAGAGTTGGCCATGACCGAATACATCAGTTAATCTCTGCTTCTCTGCTTCCTCATCTTTAAAATGAGAGAGTAGGACAAGAGGACCCAGCAAAGGTAAGTTCCTTGAAGACTGGGGCTGTTTTATTTTTGTCTTCGGGTCCTCAACACAATGCCTGGCACATAAGAAAAACTTAATAAATTTAAAAACTTAAAATGGTTGTTGATTTGCCCATGAGTGGGTAGCACAGCAGGCAAAGTGCTGGATTTGGCCCAAGAGAGGATGACTTGGAATCTCATTTCAGCTACTTCCTACTTGTGTGACCTTGGGCAAGTCCTTCCCCTTATTTAGGCCTGTTTCCTCTCTAAACCTAGTATACTGTGAATTTCAAGTCCTCTTCCATTCTAAATCTAGAACTTTATGAAGATGAAGAATCTTAACAATATGATTCCACCCACTTTACAACAATTTTTGCTCTATTATATATAATGAAAATATAAGAAAATAAAAGGGACTCAGCCAAAAGTTAGGACTGGGGGGGAACAGGAAGCAGGTGCAATATCTATTCTTGGATACACGTGTGTCCCTATAACAGCTCAGGTCGAGATCCAGTGTTTGAAGACAACATGGCCCCAGCCTAGCCTTGACCCCAAACGGACGGGGCAGGAGACTCCTTCCCTTAAGGCTCGAAGGCTCGAGACAAACCGCCCAGCGTGCTAGTCTCCGGAAGGCAAAGATAGGCAGGGCCGGGCACTGCGGCCAGAGGCACGGCCTAAATTGAGGGGCGCCTTCGGCGGCGCCAAGGCCACGCCCTTCCTACGTCGTCATTTCCAGCGGCCCACTCACGTCATCCGCCGTCGTCACTTCCTGCCAGCGCTGGAGTGGACGGTGCTGGCGGCGCCCAGCTCGGCGCTCCCCTCTCCTTTTCTCCTTCCCTCCCTCCCTCCCTCCCTTCTTCCTCCTCCTTCTCCTCCTCCTCCTCTCCCTCCCTCAGCCTCTAGAGCCCACCCCGCGCTGACCCCCCCCACCCCCCCGCAGCTCCCAATCTCTGCCCGCCGGGCCAGCTTCCTGCCCTTCCATCCGCCCAGCCCCTGGTGTCTGGACCGGGGCCTTCCTGGAGCTGCCGGAGCCTCCGCCGCTCTGCGAGAACAGCCTCCGGAGGACTTCAGCGACCCGACGGCGCCTCCCTGCAGCCGCCCGCTGAGGAGGAGCCGCCACCCCCGCCCTCGCCGCCGCCGCCATGGCGATGAGGCAGACCCCGCTTACCTGCTCCGGGCACACGCGGCCTGTGGTGGATCTGGCCTTCAGCGGCATCACTCCCTACGGCTACTTCCTGATCAGCGCCTGCAAAGGTGAGCCAGGTTCCGGGCCCGGGGTTGGCGCTCCTTGGATCGGAAGGCGGAAAGGAAGGAGCCGGGCCGTGCTCGCTGGGCTTCGGCTCCAGAGGCCCTGGGCCTCCCCGTGCCCTTGCCCGCTTCCGGGGGACCCCGGGCTCTGCCGTGGCCCCATCTTGGGAGGCGGGCCCAGCCGCCCGCCGTTCCAGATGCTCCGGCTTGGAAAGGCTGGAAATAGATTCCGAGGTTAGGGGGAGGGGAGGTCGTGAGGGACTCTTCCAGGGAGGCCCGAGGGAGTAGGGTCTGTGCCGCCCGGTGGGGAACGGAAGAAACCTGGAGGTGGATTTGCTCTGGGCACATGGCTAAGAACCGGTAAGGCAGACTGCCTCCACTTTCTCACTGTTACTTGGAATAAGTTTACAATTTGGGTTTTTATTTTATTTTATCTTTTATGATTTTGCTCTCACTTAAAGATTACAAAGTGTCTATTGGTTAAACTTTACTCTTCTCAAAAATCAAAGCGCTCCCCCCCCTTTTTTTTTCTATTTTAGTGTATTTACAAACTGTTAGGGAAATGCTATCACACACACAATTCGTGGACTCCAAGACATAGAACCAAGGAGTCCACTTAATGAATTTTCATTCTAAAATATGTATTGAAACTTGGGATCATATGTTTAATACTTCAGGAGGGCCATAGTTTTATCATGGTGGAGTACTCCATTACCACTGGCAATAGTGAGCCCTTCCGTGCCTCTCTCTATAGCTTCATGAGTTTCGCTCAAAAAAATTCACCACCTGGTGTGGCCAACCTGGTTTCTTTAATGGCCTATTAAAGGCCGAGTTAGATCTAGTGTAGATGGATCCATGCTTTCTTTGTTGTCATGTCATAGTCTTTGAACGTGAAAGGTTACTTACGCATATGAGGCATTAGAGGAGGAGGCCATATGAAAAGTTGCCCCAATTTAAAATATATAGCATGAAGCTTCTGGAAATTCTGTTTTTAATTATGTTTGGAGTATCATTACCAATTTTCTCTTGAATATTTTTCAACTTAGAATATCCAATTTTAAAGGTTTCTTTATGGTGACAATTCTTTTTATAATCATTTTTGTTTTAAAATACGTCCATATATAAATGCAGATATCTTGTGACTTTTGGTTGTTTGCTATGTTATAATTTTAATTTATTACCTTAGATTTTACATTTTAATTAAGTATAACAAATTAATAGGTTTATCATACCATTTTTGCCTATCTGATGATAAAAATCTTGTAATTTCCTTTTTCCAAGCTTTTACTTTGAGAACACCTTTTGAAAGTTTGTTGGGCTTCTCATATGACTTTACCTAGCTCTTATGTTTAATTGTGAGATTGGTAAATTATTTCCACAGTTACATTTTTTTTTTCCCTTATGAACCTATTTTTCCAGAATAGAAGGCTCCCAGGTGAAGAACTTGTTTACCAGTGCAGATTTGGTAGCTTCTTTGCCTTAGAAAGTTGCTTGAAATACTGAAGTGACTTGCCCCAGAGTCACTTAACTCCTCAGTTCCTCGCACAGCTCTAAAATTAAGTTACAGAACAATTTTTTCTTCTCTGGGGGTTCATTATGCCAATGAAATCATGTGTTCAGACAGAAAAAAAATATTTACAGCTTTACTTCAGAAGAATGAAGGGTGTTTGAGAACTTTTAACTTCAGAATTTTTAGGAGTGTGACACTGATTACTGAAACACTTATTAATCATTTTTTAAAAAATTTATTTAGATGGTAAACCTATGCTACGCCAAGGAGATACAGGAGACTGGATTGGAACATTTTTGGGTCATAAGGGTGCTGTATGGGGTGCCACTTTGAATAAAGATGCTACAAAAGCAGCTACTGCAGCTGCAGATTTTACAGCGTAAGTAAAGGCATGTTTTCTCTCTTTTATCTGTATACTTATGAATTATATTTTCAAATATCCTGGAACATTAACACGCCATACTTTTTAATCATTCAGCAAATAATTATTGAAACTTCTTATGTTTCATGTAGAATTCATTGGTTTCAAAAATTATTTGTAAGGAAAGTGATTGGATCTGACTTTTACTGTTGTAGAGTAGCAACACTGCTTATTATAGTGTCAATGAAATATCATTGTGTTTAAAGTGTTAAAGACAAAAATGGAAAGGTCCTTGCCTACAATTAGCTTAAATTTTATTAAATAAGTTAAGTATATATGAAGATAAGTATAACTCAATGCAAGAAACATTTATTAAGTGCCTACTATATGGAGAGACAGAATCAAAGTTCTTGCCTTCAGGGAGCTTCTGTTCTATTGGAATGTTAAAACATGTACATAAATAAGCTGGAAGTAATTTTCAGAAGTAAAAAGTGTTTATAACTTGGATTGGGAGGTGGGAGGGGCCAGGTATCAGAAAAGGACTTAAGGAGGAGGTAGAACCTGAGCTGTGTTTAGCAGAAAGAGATTCTATAAGTGAAGGAGTGTAGTTCAGACATCAGAGGAAAGCATATGTGCAAAGCTTCAGAAGGGGGAGATGGAATAGCACTTATGGGTATTGGCTACTGAGCTAGTATGATCAGAATGGAGGGTGTAAGAAGGACAGTAATAGGAAATGAATCTGGAAAGGTAGAAGGAGCCAGATTCTATATCGTTTTCAATTCCAGCCTGGGGAGTTTATAAAGACAACCAGGAGCCATAGAAGATTTTTGAGTAGGGCGGGGACTTGATCATGTCACTGAATCAACTTGACAGCTGTGAGAAAAATGGATTGGAAAGGGCAGAGACTCGAGGCAGAGAGACTAATTAAGAGGCTGTCTCAGTAATCCAGGTGAGATAATGAGGCAATGAGAGACCTAGGATAGAGAGAATGTGAGTACCAAACACATGTGTGAGATATTGCTACCCTTTGTTTTGAAGACGACTTGAGAGATGTTGGTACTCTTTGATTCAACATAAAGAATTTTTAACTTGTGAAATTCAGTCTTTCTACTAGGAATGTTAGGTGTGTATATATACATACAAGCACACATACCCTTATATGTCTAGAATCTAGTTTTGCTGTTGGAGAATACAGTTTATCTCTAACTTAGTAGATGTCATAGTTACTTGAGACTGAGGTCTTGTCCCATGGTCACATAGCTGTTGTCAGGGACAGGATTTGAATTCCAAGATATCCACTATGACACACTGCAGTGGAGGTGATATATATATAGTCATTGAAATAGGGAACTGATTAAATTTATGTAATTTGAAATCCTTAATTTCATAGTAATAATTGACATAGCTTTCCATACCCATTTGAATTTTGCAACAACTGTTGAAGTATCACTATTCTCATTTAACAGAGGAGGCTGAGGCTTGTACAGCTAAGCATAAATGTCAGAGATGGTATCTGAACCTAGGTCTTATTGACCCGCACATTACTTACATTGACTCTCTTTCTATTATTTGATACTGTTAATCTCTCTTGAGCTTTAATATTTTCTCCTCTATTGGGTTCACTATTACTGTACTCTCCTGATTCTTTTATTGTATGTATTTCTCTCCTTGATCCTTATTGTTTCCCCTTTCTCTTTGGCAGTGATGCTTTGGTTTTATAAAGGAATGAGGAAAACAGTTTATTTTATATCTAATTTTGATAGAAGAGCTCATTTGGTAAAGAGTTGTTTTTCAGCAACCTAAATACGACACTGGCATATTGTAGGCATTCGTTCATTGCTGTCTGGAGAGGATCACTAGGCAAAAGTTTGAGAACAACTTGTCTGGAGCTGTGTATACCTCCTTTTTGGCTAGATTATATTAACCTATCTCTACAAACTGTGATGTCCTTGCCTGCTGCAAGTCAAATTCAGATGATGTAGAGATACAGATTTTATTCGGGTCATGAAGGAAGCCCATTTCAGCTGTAAAATCTATAGAAGGATTTAGGTGTATAAATTTGACTTTGTTGTTAGCTCTTGAGAGGTGTACTGTAAGAGATGGCAGTGTCAGTATGGAATTAATTTGAAGTGGAGGTGTGAAAGAAGAATATGGGCATATACTAATAAAAAGCATTACAAATGCCAGTCAGTGTTCAATCATATATCCTTTTTTGGTTTAATGATTATTATGTTGTTTTTCCATTTCATCTAAAATGAGAGAACAAATATGTATATTTTGAAACTTGTTTGTCCTTTGTTCTTGAAGAAGACCATGACATGCAAGTGAATTGGATTTAAGTGAGGGAGGGCTGTGCAAAGTCACCAGCCTTACTTTCTTCTCCAGAGCCATCTGGGTCCAGTGGCCAGATACACATCAGGCCAACTGGAGGTGACTCCAGATGCAGTGGAAAACCTTGGTCTTTTAAAGCTAAGATCTTTTAGCAGGTCTCAGTTTGACTGAGGCAAAGCCCACTCAGTGATTAAAAAAGGCTAGGTAAAGAAATGAGGTCAAGAATGGCCTCTTTAACTTAGTCTTAAAAAAAAAAAGAATCAAACTGGGAGGAAAAGACCCTCTGGGTTTCTGGCCAAAACAGAAACAATTCCTATTTACATTCACTTGAGGTCAATCAGGGCTGGAACAATGACCCCAGTGGGGTTAGGCCTGGGACCTATTGTTGGCCAATCTGTGAGAGCCTAAGTGATTTGGGTTTAAGGCTTGGTCCTTAACAAAGAAATCTAGCCTTTAAATCCCAAGATATCAGTTTGACAACGGAAATTCAGCTGAATTTGGATAGTAAGAAAAATGTTGTATTTATTCTTGTAGCATTTGGTGCACATTTATTGAGTTACTTTTACTTATTGTTGTCATCTGCGTTCTCTTTTTGAGTTTTGCCCTGACTGCACCTACAATTTTAGCATCTGTGAGACACTTGAGCCAAATCTAGAAGCTAGATGTGTATATTTCAGGAAATCCATGTGAAACAGGTTGGAGGAGAGTAGTCCAATATAGTCTGTTGTGTCTCTAAGTTTATCTAATTTTCAAAGTTAGACTAATTTTTCTAGAGTCAACAGTTGGGTGTGGATATTGGGGGCAGGGAATATATTCAAGCCCACTTAACTCTTGAGGAATCAGATTGCTTTGCCTGTTGAAATTAATGTTGGTGTGGCAACTTCTCAAGGAAACTAGCTAAGGTCTCCCATCTTTACGGTGTTCACAAAAATCAATTAATGGTTGAGTATTTTGAAGGATAGTTTCTGGTTTTTGTTGTTGTTGAGAAAGTTTATTTAGCAAATCAGTTTTTCAGGACACAGTTAAAATGTAACCTTGAGTTGTGCCAAATTTCAGCTAAGTCTGGTTGTCATTTAGTCACCAGGCATTTTCCGAGCACTTATTGTGTGCCAGGCACTATGCTAAGTGCTGGGGTTAAAATGAAAGGTAAAAGATAGTTTCTACTCTCAGAGTATTGAATGTGTATCTGTGTCTCTGTGTGTGTTTATGTGTGTATGTAAGACATGGTCAGACTTGTGCTTTAGTAAGGAAGATCAATATGATAGCTGACTGGAGAATAGACTGGAATGGGGAGAGACTCGAGGCTGGGCCACCAACTCCTAAGCTATTGCAATAGTTCAGGTATGAAGTGATGAGAGTGGTGGTAGTGCCCTAGCAGAGAAGAAGCATTGCCATATAGGAGAGATATATAAAGGTAAAATTGTCAAGACTTGGCAACAGATTGGATATGGGGGAGGGATAGGAGAGTTATGAATTGAGAATGACATTTAGATTGTAAGCCTGGGCAATTGGGAGTGTTGTCTACCCTTGAGAGTAATAAGGAAATTAGGAAGAGGGGAAGATTTAGGGAGAAAGATGATGAATTTAGTGTTGGGCATATTGAATTTAAGATGTCTATAGAACATTCAGTTGAAGATATCCAATAGATTGTTGGAGATGCTAGTCTGGTAGGACTAGATAAATATGTCTAAGAATCATTAGCACATGTGTGATAATTGAATCCATGGAAGCTGATGAGATCACTAATCGAAATAATAAAGAGATCTGTACTGATCTCTTTCCAGGCATGGAAAGACCTACACTGATCCAGGCATGACCTAGACAAAACTTCAGCAAAGGAGATTGAGGGAGTAGTCAGTCAGGTGGAAGGAGAACCAGAAGAGAGTAGTCATGAAAATCTAGAGAGAACAGAGTATCAATGAGAAGATGATGGATGTCAAAGGCTAGTGGTATTCTCCTTGAACGTATAAAATAACTACAATGTATGCCACTTGTTTAATTTGTAACTTTTGCCCTGGGATTGTTAAAATGGAGTGATGAATTTGTGGAGTGATTTTCAGTGAGTGAAAAACTAAGGGGACACATCCTTAGGCTTCTCAACTGAAGTTAGTTTGTTAGAAGATAGAACGTTCTTAATTACTTTGTTATTACAAGTTGTAATGCATGACCCATAGTTGAGCTTTTTTTTTTTTAAATGAAACTGTTGCTTTGAACAAAATCATTTGCAATCCCAATGGTAAGAGTGCTGAATTTAGAGTATGATGAGTTTTTATTCCTCCTCTGCCACTTACAACTTGTATGATTTTCGGCAAAGCACATCTTTGGCCTCATTTCTCTCCTCTGTAAAATTAGGAGATTGGATCAGATGACCTCTAAGGTCCCTTCCTTCTCTTCTAAATCAACAATCCTATGATCCTTCTCACGTTATCCTACTAGATTTTAAGTTTCTTTTTTTTATTAATTAATTTATTTTTAGTTTTCCATATTCACTTCCACAAGATTTTGAGTTCCAAATTTTTTCCCCATCTCTCTCCTCCCCTTCCCTTAAGACAGTGGGCATTTTGAATGCCCCTTCCCACAGTTTGCCCTCCTTTCTTTTATCTCCTTCCCCTTCTGTTTTCCTTTAGGGAAGGATAGATTTCTATACCTCATTGCCTGTATATCTTATTTCCCAATTGCATATAAAAACAATTTCTAACATTCGTTTTTAAAACTTTGAGTTCCAAATTGTCTCCCTTCCTCCCTCTCCGCTCACCTTTACTGAGAAGGCAAGCAATTTGATATAGGTTATACATGTGTAGTCATGCAAAACACTTCCATAATAGTTATGTTGTGAAAGACTTAACTATATTCCATCCATCCTATCCTGCCCCCTGTTTATTCTCTTCTCTCCTTTGATCCTGTCCTTCCTCAAAAGTGTTTGCTTCTGATTATTCTGTCCCTCAATCTGCCCTCCTTTCTGTCACCCCCCCCCCCCATTTTCCTGTAGGGTAAGATAGATTTCCATACCCAGTTGAGTGTGTATGTTATTCCCTCCTTAAGCCAATAGATTTTATATTTCTTAAGGATAGAGCCTATACCTTGTTTATCTTTGTATTTCTCCCAATGTCTGGCACAGATCATAGCAAGTATTCATTGCATAATACTTTTTAGATAAATACATCTTTTTCTTAATAGACTTTGAGGCTTTTATGTACAATAATCTTAATTTTAGACCTCTATCTCACTGTTGAAAAGGGAAGTTAAGCAATCTACTCAATTCACCATTTAAGTGCTTACATATAGCAAGGCACTGTGTTTTAAGACAAAGGTCTAGCATGCTGCATTGAGGCCTTCAACACTCCCTAGTGCAGCCCAAACCAAATTAAAATGTAATTGAGAAATATTTAATAAAATAAAAATAAGGTAGAATGTAGATAATGTTAATAGTGGTTTTCTACAGGAATAGGGATCTTTAGGCAGTAGGGATCCTTATGTATGGTTAATAGCTCTTTCTATTTGATACCACTGTTTTAAGTAATTTTTTTTTCAGTTGAAGTATTTTATTTTTTCCAATTACACGTGAAGACAATTTTCAACATTCATTTTTTATAGAATTTTGAGTTCCAAATTTTTTTCCATTTCTTCTTCCCCAGGAGGGCAAGCAGTCTGATATGTTATACATGTGCAATCATGTAAAACATTTCCACATTAGTCATGTTGCAAAAGAAGAAACAGAACAAAAGGAAAGGAAAGAAAAAAAAAACACCAAAAAAATCCCATATTGAAAATAGCATGCTTTGATCTGCATTCAGACTCTATCAATTCTTTCTCTTCATGTGGATAGCATTTTCTATCATGTGTCTTTTGGACTTGTCTTGGATCATTGTATTGCTGAGAAGACCTAAGTCAATCAGTTGATTATAGCACAGTGCTGCTGTTACTGTATACAGTGTTCTCCTGGCTTCACTTTGCATCAGTTCATGCACATCTTTCCAGGTTTTTTTGAAGTCTACCTGATCATCATTTCTTAGAACGGTAGTACTCCATTACATTCACATACCACAACTTGTTCAGCCATTCCCCAGCTGATGGGCATCCTCTCAATTTTCAGTTCTTTGCTACTACAAAAAGAGATGCTATAAATATTTTTGTACCTGTAGATATTTTCCCCTTTTTGAATGATCTCTTTGGAATGTAGACCTAGTAGTGGTATTGATGGATCAAAAGATATGCACAGTTTGATTGCCCTTTGGGCACAGTTCCAAATTGCTCTCCAGAATGATTGGATCAGTTCACAACTCCACCAAGTGCCTTAGTGTTCCAATTTTCCCATGTCTTCTCCAACATTTATCATTTTCCTTTTCTGTCATGTTATCAATCTGATAGGTGTGAGGTGGTACCTCAGAGTTTTAATTTGCATTTCTCTAATCAGTAGTGATTTAGAGCATTTCATATGATTATAGATAGCATTGATTTCTTCATCTGAAAACTGCTTCTTCATATCCTTTGACCATTTATCAATTGAGGAATGACTTGTATTCTTGTAAATTTGACTCAGTCTCTATATATTTCAGAAATGAGGCCTTTATCAGAGATACTTGCTATAAAAATTATTTCCCATCTTTCTGCTTTCCTTCTAATCTTGATTTTGTTTGTGTAAAACCTTTTTAATTTAATAGAATCAAAAGTATCCATTTTGTATTTTGTAATGCTCTCTATCTCTTGTTTGGCCATAAATTCTTACCTTCTCCATAGATCTGACGGGTAAACTATTCCTTGGTCTCCTAATTTCCTTGTGGTATCACCCTTTAAAGACATCACTTATTTTGAAAGCACAGTTCCGGGGAATGAGATTCTTTGACATCTGCATTCCATCACTATATTAAAGAGAGATAAGTTTCTACTAGGTAATGGACTGGGATATTCTGAGTTCTAATTTAATTAAAATCTTTTTAAGCTAGTTAGGTTTCCTTCCTCATTAACAGCAAACATCACAAGTGCCTTCAAAGTACAAAGCACTATGCTAGGCACCTCCATACAGAAAGGCATGAGACAGACAATGGTCTTTTCTTTTAGAATCTTACAGTGCGGTTCAGGAGACAAAAACTTTACATAAATTGAAGTAACACAACCTCACCTCACAGTAGCCTCTTTATTTTTTGCCTTTTGTCAAATTCTGCTTTGTTATAGTTAATTGTGTACATTTCTCATTCCCACTATTAGTTAATAAGCTTGAGGTGACAGAAGTGGTCTTTCCATTGCTAGCCCCTAAAGAATCATTGATTTTGTAGATTTTTAAATATTCAAGGGGTTTTTTTCTTAGTAAAATGGGGATCATTAAGATTATACATTTAGAGCTGGAAGGAATCTTAAGAGGTTCAGCCTCTTATTTTCCTTGAAGTTGGGCTAGATGACATCCAAGGACTCTTATAATTTATAATCCTAAATGCAAGACACAGTTCCTTTCCTCAAGAAATTCTCATTCTAATTGGGAAAAAACTAAGGTACAAAAATTAGAACACATCAGTTAGCAGCATCCTACTACATGTCAGGCACTGTAGTAGACATTAGGGGTATAAAGAAAAAAATATATAGTCCCTGCCTTGAAGGACATGTTCCTCATAGGTATATTTGACCGTACCTGAAATTCAGAGAGTTCAGAGTTCAAAGCAAATAGTAGTATGTTCTGTAATGATTTATTTAGGAAGAATTTGAACTCCTATGACTGATTCCTCATTCAGTGAACTCTCAGATTAGCTAAAGTACCAATTTAAACTGATTTGTCCTCTTTTTTAAATAAAAATTAAATTCATTTGTATGACTTGCTTGTGTTTCCTCTCCTTGTTCTAGAAGGTCTTTGTTAGTATATAAGCCTGAGAATATAGAGAGCTCAATTCCTTTACCTTCCAGATCCTCCATTGGCTATAAGAACCTATAGAAAAAGTGATAAAGTTCACAGAGAAATTAAAATAAATGTTTTTCATCTTACTCCTATCCATATCTGAGAGTAAGAGAGTCTGTGGGTACTTTGGGAGGCTAGTAAAAATCGATACTGCTAATGAAGTGCTATTATGGTTGTGTTGAACATTTATATCATCTGTTAGCCTTGATGCCTGATTGTTTTGTTTTCATTTCACATTCATATCAATTGATATTTAGTCATCAAATTTATTCTGTCATATAATTTATCTATTTATTTATTTTTAAAGCAAAGTGTGGGATGCTGTTTCAGGAGATGAACTGATGACCTTGGCTCATAAACACATTGTCAAGAGTGTGGATTTCACTCAGGTATGTTAATTTAGTTTTATTATAAGGACTTATTAGATAACCACTATTAGAGAGTAGATCATTGATTTGTCTGTAATATAAGACATTTTAAAAATGAATAAAACTGTTGAGTTGGGTTTTTTTTGGAGGCAGTTGGGCTTAAGTGACTTGCTTAGGGCCACACAACTACTAAGTATCTTGAGGTCAGATCTGAATGGGGGTCCTGCCTCCAGGTCTGGTACTCTATCCACTTCACTACCTATCTGCCCTGTTTTTCTGCATAAATGGTTAAATATAGGCTTTTAATCTGAAACTTTAAAAAAAGGAAGGGGGTATATTAAATTTAACATGATATACCAAAACTGCCTTGTGTATCTATTGTTGTCATAATTTTGTTTTCTCAGTGTTTAGTTTTTTCTTTGTTCTTTTATTTTTTGTGTTTTATCACTATCACAGCTCACCAATTCTTCCCCTGTAACTCCCTTTTCCTTCTCACATCTCCATTGCCCCAAACTTGGTCAATTAGAAACCCTCCCTTATAGCAAGTATAATCAAGCAAAACCAAACCAAACATTAATTGGGTCAAATATTTGGTTTTAAAACCTTTTTTAAAAAACTGATGATTTTCTTGAAGTGCCCTTGAACATCAAATCTCTACGAGACCATAATGCTTAAAGGAACTGGCCTGAGTGTTTTTGAAAGTTAAACTGACGGAGATTTGGGGCCAGAGCAAAGGGGTATTGCAAGGTCGAGGCCAGCAATAAAGGCTTCATATGGTACTTTGGGAAAGGGAACATAACAGGAATATATAGGAGAAAGTTAAAAGAGCAGCACTGTTGATGTTATTCCCTCTTGACTTGGGCATAAGTTGCAACTACCTATGACTTTTGTGACTTTTTATTTTGAGAAGCTTAGTGTTATTTATGTGGTGAATCAGTCTATTAATATTTTACTTGTATTTTTTTTCCAGGATAGCAACTATCTGTTGACAGGTGGACAGGATAAACTCTTACGCATATATGATTTGAACAAATCTGAAGCAGGTAAATCTACTTTTGATGTGAACTTAATAGCAACTGAAACCAGGAAGAATTTGGTCTAATTGTGTGCATTATTCACTCAGGAACAATGGGTCTCTTTAAATTGGAGATTTTTATGTTCTTCTGGAGGAGGAACCTAATCCATTCCCAGCAATTAACGTTGTTAAATAATAAGCACTTAATAAATGTTTATTGAATCAGCTGGAGATGCTGAGGGATGGGATGGTCTGTGGTCTTCAAATACTTGAAGGGCTGTAAAAAAAAAAAATCCCTCTAATGCTTGACTTTGGCTTATAGAACTAGAACTAGGGTTATGAATTACAGGGAAGTATATTTTGACCTCTACTTGGAATTAAGGCCCTGTAAGATAAGGGAAAAGTTTCCTGATGATGGAATATGCAAGTTTGGTGGTACTAAAATTCTTTAGGCCAAGGCTTAATTTACTGGTTGGCAAGATTGTTGTAAGTGGAAATCATGCTTCCATTAAGTAACTAATCAATCTCTGTGGATCCTTCTAACTTTGTAATTCTGTGATCTCCTTAGTAGTAGCCAGAATTTGTCAAAAGAAAGAATAAAACATAACCCACAAAACTATGTAGTTTGTCTCTGTGGACATGCATGCATACACGAATATGTGTGCACCTGAGATTGCATTGGTGTTGAAGACATCTGTTCTGTGATTTAGAGTTGTAACCATCATGTGTTAGTTGCAGGACTCGTCCATTGAGACTAGCTATTTATTGTGTGTGTGTGTTTGTGTGTGCGTGTGCGTGCGTGTGCTTGCTGGCACATGCAAGTACACATGTGCGTTTTAAAATTTAACATTTTTGAGAACTAAAGGATTGTAGATTTAAAGGCAGAAGGGACCTTGGAGGTCATCAGATACAACCTCCTCATTTTACAGATAAGAAAACACGCCTAGACAGAGTTCCCCACAGTCATAGAGTTATTAATTGCCTCAGGTGAGACTTGAATCAAGTGGTTCTTCCTGACTCCAAGGCCAATACTCCAAATTTTTATTATAGCACTCTTCCTCAAATAGTCATCACATATCTAGTTATTAAATAGGCTTTATGTAGTACAGTGAAGACAAATACATATGAGTTATTAGCTAAAAATTAATTTAGAAGTAGAGCAAGCATGGACTGTGTAATCAGTGTGAATACTAGCATTGTAACTCTAGAGAAGTTGCTTAACTTTTTTCTAAGCCTGAAGGTATGATACTTACACTAGCTACCTCATAGGGTTATTTTTGAGAAGTGTTTTATAAATGGTAAATGCTGTGTAAATGTGTGTTCATAGAAATATCAGCTCCTTCTCCTACTTAATATTTCTTTCTTATTTTAAGAACCTAAGGAAATCAGTGGTCACACCTCTGGTATTAAAAAGGCTTTATGGTGCAGGGATGATACACAGATTCTTTCAGCTGATGACAAAACTGTCCGGTAAGTAATCTCCTGAAAGGCAGGGTTAACCTAGAGTCCATCAATTAAAAAATATATGTAACTACTTCAAAATAGTTGGTTTACTTTGTAATCTTTTATTTTGTGCATTTAAAAACATTTTAACAATGAAGTCTATACCTTCACCAGAGTGTCAAAGGGATCTGTGTGAGTCCATGACATAAAAAAAAGTTAAGAAACCCTTCCTGCAAAGAATTATGTGTTTTTCATGGTTTGATTTCTTTTGTGTTTAAATTCATACAGATCTCATATTCTTTTGAGAACTTTTGCTTGACTTATATGTCTTTAGTTGTACTATGGGTAGGAAATATTCGGCCTTGGAAGATACCTGTGGCCTTCTAGGTCCTTGGGTGTGGCCTTTTGACTGAGTCCAAGTTTTTACAGAACAAATCCTTTTATTAAAGGGATTTGTTGTGTGAAGTTTGGATTCAAAGGGCTGCACTAGAGGGCCATGTGGCCTGGAGGCTAGGTTCCCCACCTCTGACTATAAAAGAAAAGAAATGTATGAAGAAATTTATCTGTTTAGAATTTTTTACTCATTATGTTTGAGTAATTGGTTGGAGAAGTGTCTCATCAGGTTTGAAAACAATGTTGCTTTTGTTTATTTTTTGAGTAACTGAATGATAATAAAAGCTTAGATTTTTAGTTTCTTGGTTAGTCATTATAGGATTCAATTGCCTTGGCGGGAGCATAGGTTAGTTCACTTTACCAAAAGATTAATAAATTATATGACATGATAATGCTGATTTGGTATTGTAAGGAACCTAAAATGTTACAATTAAAGTTTTGATCTTAACCATATAGTTGTTAAACTAGTGATTTTGATTGTACCTTACTAATAATTTTGGTCTGGTTCTGTAACCTTACCTGAGTTTTCTCTCACCTCTCCCTCTTCCCCACCTCCCCCTTTTCTCCCTCTTTACAGCCTTTGGGATAGAGCGACAATGACAGAAGTAAAGTCTCTAAATTTTAGTATGTCGGTTAGTAGTATGGAATATATTCCTGAAGGAGAGATTCTGGTAATAACCTATGGGAGATCTATTGCTTTCCATAGTGCAGCAAGGTATGTCACATTAATAATGCTTTTTTGTATTTTGTATTTTCCTTTAAAGAAATTGGATGATTTGGAATTGTAATTTTTATTTAAAATTTCAAGATAATATATTTTCAAAGTGAGCAACTTGGTTTCATTTTGCACCTTTTTTGCCTCTACATGCAATCTTTGGGGCACATTTCTTATAGAAACATAGCTCATGTTCCTCTTTTTTTAAATTTAACTTTAATTTTTAGCTGTCTTTCTTAGTTACTATTTGATAGATACTATGTTACTTAGTTACCATTGGATAGTTACTCTGAGTAATGAAAGATTACTTCATTGTGAACATGTTCTCTACTTTATTTAAATCTTTTGTGATTTTAAAAACTTAGCTTTTGTTTTACTTCATTTACATAAACTTCTTTTAACATGCCAAGTATCTCACTAGCAAATTTATTTGGATATTCCATATTTTTCTATTTCTCCTATTTTTCTATTAACAATGAAACAATATGCATGTACTTAACACAACTGCCAGGCCAAGGCTGGACTAGCCAACTTTGAAAGTTTTGATGCAGCAAAGTTGTTTCAATATTCATCCTGTGATTATTCCCCTGCTGCTTCCACAAGTCACCCAGGAAAATCCATGTCAAAACTATGTAGTCACACTTTATGGAGATTTCCATTTGGTTTTGCTTTTTAGACTATGCATAGAACTCAAGTTTCTGTTTTACAGTTTTGATTCTCATATATCAGTATAATCTTTTCTTGGCCTTACACTTTGATATGGGTAATACTTCTAGTGTTTTTTGTTTTTGTTTTTTTGTTAAATTAAGAACAATTACATTGGCAACATGCATTTAAGAAAAAAAAGTCTGATTAGTTACAAAAAATTTTGTTCTGCACATTTTTTTCTCTCTTTTAGTCTGGAGCCAATTAAATCCTTTGAAGCTCCTGCTCCCATCAATTCTGCATCTCTTCATCCTGAGAAAGAATTTCTTGTTGCGGGTGGTGAAGATTTTAAGCTTTATAAGTATGATTATAATAGTGGAGAAGAGCTAGGTGAGTAATCTTTTTTTAAATGTTGGGGATCTCTTGTATTTTTAAAATATATATATATATAGATAAAGTGCCAGACCTGGAATCAGGAAGAACTAAGTCTTCAGACACTTAACTTTGTGAACCTGGGCAAGTCACTTAACCCTGTTTGCCTCAGTTTCCTCATTTGTAAAATGTCCTGGAGAAGGAAATGGCAAACCACTCCAGTATCTTTGCCAAGAAAACCCCAAATAGGTTCATGAAAAGTTGGACACAGCTGAAATGACTGAACAAGAGCAAAAAATATGTATATGAACAAATGTATATATATATATGTATGTATATATATATTTATCCAGAGTTGTAATTAGTTGAAAACACATAGAGATATTGCCAGGTAACTGAAACTTACTTTTTAAAATGCTAGTGCATTTTTATTTTTTGCTGTTTTGAAAACTTTATGAGATAGGTGACATATTTTCTCATGTTAATAGTGCTGCTTTCTTAAATAGAATATGCCAAACATAAGTTCACTTTTTTTTAAACTCATTTAAAGAGGCAGCATATTATAGTGGGGAGAGCTATAGACTTGGAGTCAGAAATTACTTGATTGAATCCCTCTAATAATAGCTATGTGACTTTGTATAAGTCTCTTAGCCTGGCTGAGCCCAGTTCTCTCACATTTAAAATGGGAGCAGAAGCAGGTTGTGCTCAGTGACCTGTAAGGTCCCAGTTCCGTCCAGTGACCATCATTATGAACATTGTACAGTGCTGTGCATTGCTATGCCTCTATGGTCTATTCCAGCATGTGGGTGGGAACAGGGCACAGGGACAGACAGTAAGTTTACACCAGTACTAAAGTGCTCTAAATCACAAGACTTTTTTCAGCTGTTTAAATTTTGATGCTTTTTTTTAAAAAAATTTTTTTCTGTTGAGCTATAACTTCTTGTTGCTGTCAGCACATCTTTTTCTAGTACTCCATTCACCTCATCAAACTTGTTACAATTGCATATAAAATAAGAGTAAATTGATTCTATGAATGTGGTTTAGGAGGTTTAGTGGGTGGATATTAGCAACCTCTTTGGTTGCTCAGAATCGTGCTTCTTAATTTCAGGTAGTTCAGGGTATTCAGATAGAGACCTTTACGGACATAAAGTATTAACATGTTATCACAGAGGTTTTTAGTTAGTGTCAGTTTGTGAGTTAGGAACTTTTAAAATACGTATTTTGGATGCTGATGTTAACTTTTATTTTCTGGACAACACATTAATTAAAAATGGAGGTAGTAGGATTTTCTCAAATGTAGGACCAAATTCGATGTGACTTCACTATTGAAAGTTCCTATCTCAGATTGAGTTTTAAGTATTTCATGTATTTTTAAAAATTTAGTTAAGGCTGATTTATCCAGTTTTGAATCCCACATAGTTCCAGAGAATTGAAGTAACAAGAGGGTAAGAAGTCATAAGTATGTGCTGTTAACTTTTTTTGTGTTTTTCTTCACTTAGAAATTTTATTCAGTATGGACTGATTTTGTATCATTTGCTTATTATCTTGCATGTCTGCCTTTAACTTTTGTACTTCCATTATAAGGGTGGACATAAAACAGGGAAAAATGCAAATTAATAATTAGCCATTGTATTCTAATTCTGGAGTGAGTAGGTATCACAGAATTTTAGAGTTATAAATTGACTCCCATTTTTCCTTTCCTATATCATATTATGATTGCTATGGGGAAAGTTCTTATAGCATTTAGTTGTTTTACCATTGATTTTTATTTTCTTGAATTTACATAATGGTTTTTATATTTTTCACTTTATCTCAGGGTATAGGTTAAGAAATGAAGTCACTGAAAGGTTTTGACTTGTCCACGTAGATCTCAACTCTGAGCCTGTATTTCCAGTGTTCCCACTGACTTTGTTGTTTACTGATGTATTATAATTAAAGAATTCAGGGAACCCATTTGATTCTGAGTATTTATATGGCTGGGGCAGCATTTCGTGAATATAGAAATTCATTCAACAATCATTTGAGTGCCTGCTGTGTACAAAGTACCTTGCCAGATTAAAATTGAAAAGGACTTTCAGTCCTAAAATAATATATAAACTGGTATGGGTTGTGTACTTACTGTTGGGTTGGTGAGATCAGTAGGAGTAGAAGTTTCTTAAGTCTTTGAAATTGAGCTAGCCAAGGACAGGAACATCATTGTAAATATGAAAAGTTAGGAAAGGGCCTATGGTAGAAAGTAAATAGAACTTCTTTGTACTTAAGTAAATGACTGGCATCATTACTAGATTATATGCTGAATTTAGGAGATTAAAGTAGAGGACTAATCCTAATATTTATTAGAAGAGACCCAGAATTGGTACGAGTCTTGAAATCAGAAGATTCAAGGCTTTCCTTTTTGGGTCGTAGTTAGAATTTGTTTCCTTGTGCCTAGATAGTAATCTGAAAGATCAGGAATAGGGAGGTCCTAGAACTGGAACTGTTAATACTTAGATCCATATTTATACCTATCAAGTATTGTTACCCACTTCGTATGGGTGGTAGAACTACATGTTTCCTTTTTGGTTAGGGTTAGTCAGAAGCAAGATGTCCAAGCTGTCTCTAGTCTGAAAGATTTATGAGTATTCAAAAAGGGGAACTTTAGAAAGAAACAATGTGCAGCTGTCAGCAGTTTTGTTTGCAAAGTATAATAGTATTTGTAGATTTTTAAATTAGTTTAGTGTTCCTCTCCCTTGCCTTATATAGGCTTCTCTCCCTAGATCATCAATTATTACCTGTTGATTTAACTATTAAATTATCTAACCAAATGTTTCCTCTTTTAGAATCCTACAAAGGACACTTCGGTCCTATTCACTGTGTGAGGTTTAGTGCTGATGGAGAACTATATGCTAGTGGTTCTGAGGATGGGACATTGAGATTATGGCAGACTGTGGTAGGGAAAACATACGGCCTTTGGAAATGTGTGCTTCCTGGTAAGAATTTTATTTGAAATTTTTGACATTAAATGTCCCAGCTTTTTGTAGTAAAATAGGTTATTGGAATAGAACTAATACAGCTTAATTATTTTTAAAAAGTAAATGGGGATAAGGAATCTCCCACTTGTTCTAACCTATTTTTGTATACTTTTCTATAAATTAACTGCATAATGGTGTAAAGTAGGATAGAGAATTAAAAATTGGTCACTTAATGAGATATTTTTTAATTGTTTTACTCCAGGATCATAGAAACATATTTAGTTATACATATGTACATAAATATGTGTATATAAAATTTACCAGTGCTATCTTAGTATGATAGTATTCAGAGTTATTTTAATTTAATATTGGGAATACTTAAAATTCTTTTGGACTGAGAAAAACTGACCATCAGCGTCAAGATGCTTAATTATTGCTCCCCACATAGTTGTCTGTGGGCAGCTAGGTAGTATAGTGGATAAAGCGCCAGGCCTGGAGTCAGGAAGGCTCATCTCCTGAGTTCAAATCTGGCTTCAGACGTTGACTAGCTGTGTGACCTTGAGCAAGTCACTTAACTCTGTTTCCCTCAGTTTCCTCATCTGTAAAATGAGCTGGAGAAGGAAATGGCAAACCACTCCAGTATCTTTGTCAAGAAAACCCTAAATGGGGTCACAAAGAATTGGACACAGTTGAAAAACAACTAAACAACAAACATAGTTGTCTGAGCCCAAATGATATTTTTGGAGAAGGCATCATGTACTATTTTTAATTCTTCAGTAACAAGAACTACTCATCTGTTATGTTTGTAATATTTTATCACAAAGCTTTCTAGGGCACAATCTTTGTTTAATGTTTTTTCAAAAGATAATAGAAAAATCTGGTGATCAGTAATTAATTTTAGGATTATTTAATACTTAAAACTTTGTTTCCATAGAAGAAGAGGGTGGAGAGCTAGCAAAACCGAAGATCAGTTTTCCAGAGACAACAGAAGAGGAGCTAGGTATCATTTTATTTTAATTGAATCAAATGTTTTATTAGTGTCAGAAAGATGTTGAACATCACTGAAGCTGTGCGATTGAAGTTCATAATTAGTGTAGAATCGTGAGGATTGAACATTTAAATTTACATTAAACCTAAAACTTTTAAATGTCTTAGAGCATCATGCTTTGCTTGTACATAATTGTTATTAGTTTTTGTTGCATAAAATGAGTATATGACCATTGTCAACTGAATGATTAGCTAAGTGGATTTATAACTGACTTAGGGTTAGGATAGGTGTCATGCTGGACAGAAATATTTTTTGAGGTATCTAAATGTGCTCTGTCCTCAGTCCTGTTCAACATTTTTGTTATTAACTTGGATGAAAGCATAGAGAACATGCTTATCAAATTTGTAAATGATACTAAGCTTAGTGGGGTAATTAAAATGTTGAATGACTGAATTGGGATTCACAAAGATCTTGACAAACTAGAATAATGAACTGAATCTTAATAAGATGAAATTTAATAGCAACAAACATGAAGTCTCATGTTTTGGTTTGTGTCCCAAGTATGTTGGACTAGATGCCTTTTAAGGCCTCTCTTGAATTCTAAAATTCTTAAGATTCTAAGTGAATTTAAATCCTTAAAGTGACTTTTATGAATTTATGTATATAATATTAAGAACTTTTGTACATGAGTTGTTATTTCTTTCTTGTTGCAGAAGATCTTGGCTCAGAAAACTCAGATTCCATCTATAGTTCAACTCCTGAAGTGAAGGCCTGAGCACCTGGCATATGCCACAGATGTTACGCCACATGTGGACTGAAACAAGCAGCAGTTAGCAGAAGCCTTACAGAGTTAACCCTCTACATAAGGCAAACATGTGCAGTAAATGATGGGGAATGTGATAGCTCCATTGTTGGAACTAGCTTGGTGTTGTCTCCAGAAGTGAAAACTATGAGAATATCAAAAAATGGCGGATAGAATTGTGCTCATTTAGTCCACTATCCTACTGCCTTTTTGAATGAACATGTGCAAGCCAACATCCAATTTCTCCTATTTCACTTAGATTTCTTGTAGCCGTTTTACATTATTATGGAGAAAAAAAAAACATAATGACCTATTTTACTTTTTTTTTTCTGAAGGGAGAAAGACTTTTGCTTTAGTTGTAAAGAAGGGAGTACATGATAAGGTATTCTGTTTGATTTCTCTTTCATTGTACACTGCTTCTGGACATCTAATTGTTTTCAGTTGTCTAAATAAAATGCCTCTACAACGGTCTTATGTTTTGGTTATTGTGGGGGAAAATGCGTTTCAGAAATACAGAATGAATAAAGTTGTTATCCATTTCTCTTCAGTGTATTTAAAAGACATTTCTATTTAACCAGGATAAAAGTAGTGGTTATGTGTTTTTCAAATTTTTGAGAAGACCATTTTTATTTAGTGATGTTGTGTGTGAGTGTATGGGAGAGAGAAAGCTGGTCATTGATAAAAATGTTTGAATGGGACAGCCTATTACAGAATTACAAGTTTTATGTGCCATTTCAGGTGAAGGAACAAAACTTCATTCTCAAGGGCTACATTAAAACCTATTCACAGATGAGGGAAATAAAGGCTTCTTCAAAGAAAATGGTGATGTTTTACATAAGGAGTTTAGGTTGAGAGGTAGAAAGGACTCTGGAAGTCATGTAGTCCAACTCCTCATTTTATAGATGAGGAAACTGAGGCCCAGAGAAGTGAAGTGAATTTGATTTAGCAAAATGAAGTGAATCCTTAGCTCTTCTATAGCAGGGTGTTTCCACATGTGCTAAGATAATGCAGAATACCTCCATAAGCAAAGTAAGAGGGACACTTCAACCAGTGATCTGTGAGATGACAAGGGAACCACAAAAATGGATTTTTTTCCACAGGTGTCAGTCATGGAGAATGCTCCACACGGGGTCTATATGGAAGGAGACTCTATGTAGTGATGCTCCAACATAGTTTTCTTAGAGGATTTTGTGCTGAGTTGTTCACGCCCTCAACAAGAGAGGGCCATGATTATTAAAAAGCAAATTGACCCAGCAATCTCTACATGAAATGTCAAATGGAAGAAAGATGGCTGTTAGCTATTGAATTAGCAGAATCTCGGGAGAGACCTGGCTTGTTAAGTCTGATCCACAACTTAATGAAAATCTCTGAACTTCTCTCTAGATTTTTTTTTTTTTGCTTTTTTGGTGAGGCATTTGGGGTTAAGTGACTTGCCCAGGGTCACACAACTAGTGTCAAGGGTCTGAGGTCGGATTTTTGAACTGAAGTCTTCCTGACTCCAAGACTGGAGCACTATCCACTATGCCACCAAGCTGCCCCCAGATTTTGTTTTGAAAACCTTTTGTGGGGGCAGCTAGGTGGTGCAGTGGATAAGCTCCAACCTTGGAGTCAGGAGGACCTGAGTTCAAATCCAGCCTCAGGCACATGACACTTACTAGCTGTGTGACCCTGGGCAAGTCACTTAACCCCAATTGCCTCACCAAGAGAAGAAAAAGAGTGGAAAACCTTTTGTGAGGGAGGATCCTATCAGCCTGAGGTAGGCCACTGTGATTTTGACTTGCTGTAATTATTAGGAGGTTTAACTGTAGATCTAAAATCTGGAGACCTGGGTACAAGTCTTTCACATTTCCTGTGTGACCTGGGTTAAGTCAATTAAGGAAATGAACCTTAAGAGATAATAAAACAAATGGAGTAAATGTCCAACTCACCCAAATCTTTGTGAGCACAGATAAACTGCACTTAGGTTTCCCTCTTTCCATTTTCATTATTTTTGGTTGTTTTTTGGGACAAGCAAGTAAAGTCAAGCCTCTTCCAGGAATCTGCAGTTTTTCTCTAGGCGATACATTACTAGTTCCCCTAAAAGAAGCTCATATGGTATTATCTTGAGACCCCTTGACATCCTTGTCACCCAGGTTTGGATAGTCTCCAGCTTGTCAGTGTTTCTACTAAAAATGAGCATAATGCTCCAGATATTTTGGTTACAGCAGAGTTCATCATGGAGTTTGGCTCTCAGTCCTGACCCTTATATAAGAATTTTTTTTTTTGCTAGTCACACAGATTTAGATTTGGGATCTTGGGTGTTACCTACTATAATCTCCTTTTACAGATGAAATGGAAATTTGAGTGCCTTTCCCAGTCACATGAAAGCAATAAAGGTCTAGCCTCAGATGCAGAAAGACCATGCTTTTGTATATAGTTTATGTCAAATATGGTTAACCTTTTAGTGCTCCAGAATTCTCTTAGACTAAAGTGAGACATAAATTGACAACCTATCCATAGGAGAGAGTTTCCACATGGGGAGTCCTCAGTCACTGTCCCCAGCCCCACAATGAAATCACTAGTCTCGGGTTGGGGGTGAGGATGGAAAGTCAAATAATTGATTCTTATTAAGCTCAGACAAATTCCTGTCTTATACTTGAAAAATTCAATTTTGGACCCAAGGTCACATTTCTATTAAATCTCGATTCAACCCAAAGTTACCTTCTGAGATCTTAACTATATCCTGAATGTAATGTTAGCTTTCCTTCCTAGCTTTGATATGTGTCATGTTACTGATAGAAAGCACAGCGTTTTGAACTGTTCTACAAGAGACTTCCAAGTTCATTGAATTAGTACATAAAAGGATTAATTATAGGAACTACAGATGTATTGCCTGGTGAACAGAAGACTTAGGGGTGACATTTGTATTCAAATATTTGAAGGTCTGTCATGTGAAGATGTCTTGCTACAGAGAAGCAATGAGTGGAAATCATAAAGGAATTTTAGTTTGATGTAAGGAAAAATATCCCATCATTTAGAGTTGTCCAAAAGTGGATTTGGCTGGATTAGGAGGTAGTTTGCCTCCTTTCATTGGAGATCTTCATGCAATATCTGGATATATGATGTAATTATGTTCTTCACCTTTTTTGTTTTCTTTGTGCTTTTGCTTTAGTTTTTTTAGTAGATTCTCTTAGGATTCCCTAAGCATAACATCTGCAATGAGTGATAGTTTTGTTTCTTCATTGTCTATTCTAAATACTTCAATTTCTTTTTCTTTTATTGCTATAGTTATTAAATAATAATGGTGATAATGGACATCCTTGTTTTCCTCTCTGATCTTACTGGGAAGGCTTCTAGCTTATCCCATTACAGATGATGCTTGCTGATGGTTTTAGATAAATATTGCTTATCATTTCAAGTAAAGCTGCATTTATTCCTATGCTCTGTAGTGTTTGAGTGTTGTCTTTTGTTAAAAGCTTTTTCTGCATCCATTGAGGTAATGATAAGATTTCTGATGGTTTTGTTGTTGAAATAGTCAGTTATACTCATAGTTTTCCCTGGTCCTTTCTATTTACTCTTCTTGCACTTTATTTCCCTCCATAAATCTAGTGACATTGGCCTCCTTGCCTCCCACACCCTGTCTCCCAACAGTAATTTTATTGGCTGTACTTCATGCCTGAAATGCTCTGCCTCCTGCCTTCCTTACCTTCAATTGTTTCCTTCAACTGGTTGATAAAATCCCATTTTCTAAAAAAAGATGCAATTTCTGATCTCCCTTAATGCTAATGCCTCCCCTCTGAGATTATATCCATTTTAACCTATCTAGTATAGTTTGCACAGTTGTCTGCATGTTATCTTCCTCATAGATTGTCATCTTCTTGAGGGCAAAGACTGTTTTTTGCCTTTCTTTGAATACTTACCACAGTCCTTGTCCCTTAATAAGTAATTAGTAAATGCTTGCTTCCTTGAACTTATGTGTCAAGCTTCTTTCCAAATTTCTCAGCCAATAACTCCTAAGGCCCTCACTGCCTTGTTTGGTAGAGATATCCATAATATTTTCCAACCTGTATGTATAAAGTTTGTATGAATGTGGTTTAAGGAAAAAGAAATTTACTGTGAGTTAGAGCTGGCAGCCCAGTGGATAGAGTGCTAAACCTAGAGTCAGAGAGAACTGAGTTCAGCTTTGACCTCACTTAGCAGCTGTGTGACCTTGGGCAAGTCACTTAGCCTTTCTTTGCCTCAATGTTCCCAACTGTAAAATATTGGTAATAATAGCATCTACCTCACAGAGTTGTAAGGATCTAACGAGTTAATATTTATAAAAAGCACACAGCAAAGTGCATGACACATAGTAGGTGCTATATAAATGCTCATTCTCTCCCAGTTCCCCCAATCACTCTCTTCAAATTCCCTCTTCCCTTCTTCCCTTAAGGTACATCAGTCTTGCTCTGAGTTCCTTCTCTAACTAGCCATGCAATCTTAGGGAAGTCACCACTTTTCTGGATCTAGACTTCCTCATCTGTAAAATCAGGTATCTCTAAGGTCCCTTCTAATCCTGATCTTATTTATATTTATTATCTGGAAAATAGAGATAGATGGATAAAGCATTTATTTATTAAGTGCTCCTGTGTGCCAGACACTATGCTAAGCTCTGGGTATACAAATAGAAGCAAGAAAAGTCCCTACCCTCAAGAAATTTACCTTCTAATGGAGAAAAGCAAAGTAGAGAGGAGGGCTGGAAAGCGATTCAAGGATATGGAAGAGAAATGGTCTTCTCATGGGGGCAAGGCTGCTGGGGAGGGAGCAGCAGACTGAAGAGTGGGGAGAAGAACTGGAGGTGAAATGAGCATAGCCTGGGCATCTGATGAAAGTGTCCAGGCCACAGATTTACCAATCAGAACTCTAACTAAACACATTGCCTTCCCCACAGTAATTGTTCAAGCCCCCAACCACTGCCATAATTATATTTCAGCATATGACCTCACTTTTTACTGTATTGAGAAAGTCAAAGCCAAGCCACCTGATGTGAGCTCTTTTAACTGTCTTCATCTGCACCTCAAAACCTAACTCCAGTCTTTCCCTTCGGCTCTGATTTTGACTTTTCTGTACTGTGGCTTATGTCTAGTGGCTGTCTTACCCTGGAGCTTCCCTCAGGTCTCCTCATCCTGAGAAACTGACCTATCCCTGTGGCCTTCTCACCATGGAACATCCCTCTGCTGTGCAGGCCCCTTAGTGAATCCCTCCTGGGGCCCCCATTTGGCAACAGGTTCAGTTCAGCTCACTTCCATTCCCCTTCTGGCTTTGCTTCTGGTTTTCTGGTAGCTCTTCCCTACCATTTCCCTTTTCCTTTGTTGTTGTCACCTTCCATTAGAATTAAATCTCCTTGAGGGAAGGGACTGTCTTTTGCTTGTGTTTTTATTCCCTGTGTTTAGCATAGTACCGACACTTAAGTAAGTGCTTAATTTGCGCTTGTTGCTATACTTTGCCTGCTGCCTACAAATATCCAATCATGGGAAACTGGCTTCCCCAAGGAAACACTTTATCCCTAGCCAGACTTTCCAGTACTGAATGCACTTCTGAATTGCTAATAATTTATGGAATTATAAAATAGGGCAGGCATGCCTGGTTCTTTGGGTAATAAGGCTGCAATCATACTTTATAAAGGCACAAAGTGTTGCTGGGGTGAATGGCACAGAAAATACAGAGACAAGTGGCAAAAGGTGGGGGGGGGATGGTACAGAGGGACGAGGAGGTGGAGGAAGGCAGACAGCATGAGGAAGAAAACGAGGAGGGGAGAGTCACAGAGAATAACTTACGTAATCATGGATCAGAATTGGGAGCACTTGGCAGCGTTGACCCAGAGGGAAATGAAAGCGTGCTCAGCTGTGGGGTGGAGAGGGGACAGGAGTTTGGGGTCTTGTTTTTGTAGGGTTTTGGTGGAGGGCAGACTAACTCTTATCCATGCCACCTTGAGGTTAGTTCATTAACACATCCATATCCTCTCAAAGTTATCAATAAAACTTAAAGTTAACATGTCCATGTCAATGCAAAGTTATCAGCAACATTTGGTGTTCTGCTGGTCTTAAGGCAGATGTCTGGAGCTTATCTGAGGTTTATATACCATGGAACCAAAAGTCTCTTACAGCAAGGCCTAGATGGCTTCTCCTGATTTAACACACATTCTCAGGATATGATTTTTGGTCAATATACGATAGTTTGCAAATTATGCTTCTTTAACCTTGGGGCAGTTTATATGTGACTTCTAGGTTCCTCTTTACAATCTTACTTCCTGATATTGTTACTTTATATTGGCTACCTTTAAACTTAGTATACTGACTTAGAAGGGAGGGGAATGAGGTGGCAGAAGGACTAGAACATGATACAATTTTAACACAACTTATGCTCTCCAACACTTAGCTGGAACTTACAAACAGCCATATTTCCATCATTTTTAAACAACCATCATTAGACAATGGTATATGTAATTTCTCTCTCTCTCTCTTTTTCGTTATATATGTAATACTCTATATGTATCAATATGGAATATTATATATAAAATTACAAAGAAAGGAAAAAAGGGGAAGACTTTACATATATCATTATCTAGTAAAGGTTATTTAAGAATGGAGAAGATCTAGCTATATTTGTTGGTAGTAGTTGAAAAGCCAGGGAATAAAGAAATTGAAAACTGGTGAGGAGGATGACTGAAGGGGCTTGGTACTGGTGACTTCAGAACCGAAGAGTAGGTTTGGAACAGATGCTGTAGAGAGTGTGATATAGAGGGTCAATCAGGGAAGAGTGGAAGGATTAGTGGAAGGACTAGAGGATCCAGTTACCGTTAGATAACATAAACTTGTAGATCTAGTCAACATAGTTGCATAACTCTGGTGGGCATTAACAGCTCTAGAGTGCTGAATGGGAGTAGGGAAGGTATACTTATACATACATACATACATACATACATACATAATGAGAGAGAGATCCAGCTTAGAAATAAATATGTTACTCTATGAGACAAATACATTTTAAGAAAACTAATAAGCATACATAAAAGGAGGTTCTATCTTAATTAGATAGTTAAATATTTTTCTGAACTTTAGTCACTGTTAATATGCTAATATACACATTACCAAAGACTAACTATCAACAGAGAAAAAAATAATTTTAACATTTATTTCACACATGCAGTTTTCTCTCCATTTACATGTGTGTATATGTCTATATATGTATACATATGTGTGTGTGTAAACATATGTGTATGTGCTGTTAACACCAATAGAAGATAAACTTCTTGAGGGCAGGAATTGTTTCATTTCTTGTCTTTGTATCTCCAGCACTTAGAACCATGCTTGGCACATAGTATGTATGTTATATGTACTGTTGAATTGGTATTGAAACATGATGAATTATATTCATCCCTCCAATAGCCTTCTCTTGAATATTCTACTTCCATGAGTTACTGTTGCATTTCTCCCTTCCCTTTCACCCAAATCCTCCATTGTCTTATTACTCATTTGCTTTCCACAAAATCCAGTCTTGAAGGTTATTTTTGGCCCCCATTTATCTTTTCTTAGTAGTACTGGTCCTTCTTTATTTTTTGTATATTTGCCTTACCTTTTTAAAATGACACTCTTCTGGTTCCTCTACCTCTCTAACTGCTCCTTTTACCCCATGCCCAGAAGTTTCTTCCTTCTTGAAAGAAGAAATCCCGAAGGTGGTGTTGTCAGTCCTCTTCTCTCTTTACAATTTTCCACAATAATCTCATTCACCTCCACACCTTTAAACTGTCACTTCTTTGTGAATAACTCTCAAATTTGTATTTCCAACCCTGACCACTCTCCTCACCTCCAGACCTGCTTTTGCAGCTGCCTACTAGATATTTCCCAAGTGGAGGGTCCACTGATATCTCTGACTCACTGTTCATAATAAACTCTTTATCTTTCTCTGAATACTAGTATATAAATATTAGTATATTTGCCCTCTATCTCACATGGTGGGTGTGAAGATCACATTCAGTAATATATTTAAAGTTTCCAGGATGCCTGCAAACCCGGTTTAGGTGATCTATTCTCTGAGAGTCAGTAAATCCCACAGGGATATCTTGTGTTGAAATTATGGGACCCAGGATGATTTGGACCAGTTTTCCTAATCCCCATAATAAACAAGATAATTTGAATAGAATCCTTATGAACTCTAGCCTAGAACTGCATTACTGTTCTGTGGGGTCCTTAATGCTAGTTTTTTATCTTTTGTTTAGAGAGAGAGAGAGAAAAAAAAGCTACATATCACCACTAATGACATTTCATATATAGTACTGTATCATCCTTCAGTTAAATAGTGTTAGGAAAGTGGTCCTTTTCTTTGTGTATGATTATGTACAATAATAACAATTAGAATTTATATAGCACCTTAAAGGTTTGCAAAGTGCCTATAATATCTCATTTGATCTGCGCAATAACCTAGTGAGGTAGGAGCTATTATTATCCCTGCTTTACAGATGAGGAAAATAGGCTAAGTAACTTGCCCAGGGTCAAACAGTTAATAAGTCAGGATTCAAACCCAGGTCCATCCTGAGTCTACATCCAGTCGTCCTCATCTCTGTCTCTGGAGGAGTGAGTGACTTCGGGGATTTTGCATAGCCTTCTCTCATTTAAATCCAATTTACTTGCAAGTCATGCAATTACTTGCAATTTACTTACATCACCTTCCTGATGTCATGGTCCTCTTCAAGAACGAAGGACAAATCAACAATGAATGAATGAATGAGCCTCAGATAACTTAAAAAGAAAAAAAAAATTCCAAGCAAGAAATTTTTGGTAAAGACATCCTTATTCTCCTTTCCCTCATCTCATCTACTTAAACTGTTTTCAGTAGTTTTCGTTTTTTTTTTTTTTTTTTTTTTTTTTTTCCCTGAGCAGAGTTTTAAAAGCAAATGCTAGCATATCCTGATGAAGGGAGGTGGAAAATCTACAAAGTAGGTTATCAGTGCTATTCAAATTAGAAGTAATTTTGGGGAATCGATCATGCACAACCAAAAAGACAGGGTTACAAAGAAATTGAGAGGAGAAAAGATATGTGGCCAACAGAGGGATTTTACTTCAAAAGATGGCTAAATTTTTTTTTTATTTGTTTTTAAAGTTTTCCTCCTAGAGAAGACTGAAGACGGCTGCTATGCCCCGCCTCCAATGTTGGTGGGAGGAAAGTGTAATGTGCAAATGGGGGCGTAGTTTGATGACACGTGGGAGAGCAGAGGAAGAAGGAAGTGCTGGACCTGAAAGCGGGACGTTAAATTAACTTGCTGCTCCTTCTCTGGGTGCTGTGGCTTACGGTGTTCCTGCTATTTGATTATGTCTGCCAACAATCAAGGCACAGAATTTGGTAAGGGACCCGAGGCCTGACTTTATTTACAGTGGTTACTTGTCTGCTCCCACCTCCAACTTGTCCCATGGGCACCTGCCTTTGGGAGTCAGTGTGACTAGCCACTGTCGGGGAGATGGGGAGCCCCTTAAAGTCTTGCATTCAGGTCTGTCTTTTCTAGGCTCCAATTTCTGTGTCTTAAAGCAAGTCAGCAAATGGTCCATAGGACATTAGGGTGGTTTTATTTGGCAATTTTTAGGTCCGTGCACGGTATCTCCTCTGCCGGAGGCCGTCAGAATACTGGTAGGAGAGCAATTCACCCTTCCGGATACTGGAGACCCGGGTGTACGACTTCTCACTGGGGTGTATGTGTGCCGAGCACTTTCACCCTTCTCACTTCGGTTAAAACTATTTTCTCTGAGAAAGTGTAACATGAGTGTTCAATTAGTTCAATCAGTTTTGCTCATTGGTGGAGAATGGTAGTAACTGAGAAAAGGATGCATCCCTATCATAGGTTTTTCTTTCATATTAATATTTCAGAATCATTGGTAGTAATAACTGTAATAATAATAGCAACCCACATTATATGGAGCTTTACCTAAATGATCTTTATTTAGCCCTTTCAGTAATGTGGGTTTTTTTTTGTTTTTTTTTTACATTTTACAAACAAGAAATTGAGGCTCAAGGAGATTTAGTGACTTTGCAAGAGCACATAACTTTTGTAAGTGATAACTGAACCTTGAGCCCAGGTCTTTTGCCTCCAAGTTCAATGTGCACTCCATTACATTCAGCCTTTCCTTCCTCTCTTTCAGTTACTTTGTGGTAAAACAAACAAACAAAAACAAATCAACATGGAAAAATCAGCCTTCTTCATCAGGGCTACTTTTGAAGAATCTCAAAACAAGCTAAAGTTAGTGGAAAGGCAGATACTTTCTTGGACTCTGAAGTTTAACACAGTATGAGTATTTGGTAAGGGACCCCATACAGATATAGATATAGATATAGATATAGATATAGATCTATCTATATAGATATATACACATCTATATATATACACTATATATGTACTGTGTATATTTTACATGTATGCAATTATAACTAATTATAAAAAATTTGAGCTACATCTCTGGTAATTTTTCCCAAAATATAATTTATTGTCTTAGTTCTGTGTGGAAAACATGGGTGACATAAGAATTTCAGTTCAGATTTCCCAAGAATTTTGAAACTAAAATTCAATAAAACTGCTTGAGCTATAGCTTGAATATCTTTATGTGCAATGGTGTTATATTGTAGCAGGTTAATTTTTAAAATAGGCTATATGAGTTCAAACAGATTAAAAGCCTAGTCTTTAATACTTAAGAATTTCTGGAAGCAGTCAGAGTCTTTACTTTGTAAATCCAGTTGGTTTACACATTGAGTAGTCTACTCCTTTAATCATTACTTCTAAGCACATTGTATGTATATATATAGATATAGATATATATATAGATAGATATGTATATTTAACATCATTCTTATTTCTGAATATTTAGCTTTAGGAGATAAATAGCTACTAAAGGAGAAATCTTACTGTGAAGGATAGAGCTGGGGTAGACTTAATGAGTAATTGGGAAAATTTCATATTCCTCTACCCCTTCTGTCCTTCATATTTTGACAACTACTATCTGTTAATTTCAAAGGCCTTTGGAAGAAAATTTTGTTTTTAGCTATTTTATATTTTTAGGTATTTGTCCCTGGTGGAACAAAAGTGGCATCCCACAAGCCCCTCTCCTTTACTATTGGATTATTTGTGTCAATGTTTGGTGATTAATATTACTTCTGATAACTTCATATTATTTAAAATGTTAACTTCTGGCCTTCATCAGACCTACCATAAAACTAAACCTCACTTCATTTTCTTCTAGGTATATTGAGCGAAAAAGAGAATGTCACTAATTTTCTGTAGAATCAGCAGCTTTCACCTATTTTTATTAGCCTTGGGGTTGTGTTTGACTCCTTCATCTTCATTACCTCTTATGTCTCATCCTCTACCAGGCCCTGTTGATTTCATCTACCTAACAATTCTCAAATCCATTTCTGTCTCTCTCTACCATTGGTACAGGCTGATATGACCATTTGGCTTAGATTATCGTAACTTTATAGGTCTTTCTAACTCCACCTTCTTTCCCTTCTAAAGTTCTATAAGTTCTATAAGTTTTGTTTTGTTACATTTGGGCATAGATCTGGTTATGTCCTTAAAATACTCTTACTGGATCCTCTAAAGCTATCATCCTATAGCCTTCTTCCCTTTGATAACCAAACTCTTAGAAAAACATCTTTTATATTTCCTTTCTATTACTTCTTAATCCTTTGCATTTTGGCTTCTAACGTCATCACATAACTGAAATTTCCTTCTCTAAAGTTACTAAAGATCTTTTTTTTTTTAAAGTTTTTATTGAAGTCTTCTTTTTTACATCATCATAGTTATTTCCAATATTTCTCTCCCTCTCCTGCCCAGATAATCATCCCATATAACAAGTAGTATTTTTTAAAGAGAAAAAAAAAATCAACACAACTGAATCAATACAGTGAAAAAGTCAGAAAAAGTGTCATGTGCCAACACTTGTGCACTTCCAAAGGGGTGGACTGGGGGTGTCCTCTCACAAGACATACTTTGTTTTAATAATTTTGTTACATTCACTTTTGATTTTTTTGGTATGCAGTTCTTTCCATTTACATGTTCATAGTTATTGTGTATATTGTTTACTTGAATCTGCTTACTTCACTGTGCATCAGTTTATGAAGATTTTCTGTACTTCTCTATATATAATTTCTAATAGTGTGGTGATATTCCATTACATTCCTGTTTAGCCATTCCCCAGTTCATGGATATCTACTTTGTTTCTAATTCTCTTCTATTATAAAAGTGCTGCTGTTTGGGAACTTTATTCTTATCAATGGCTTCCTTGAGTTATAAGCCCAGTGATGGATTCTCTGGTTCAAAAGGTATGGATGTGTTTGTATAATTTCAAATTGCTTTCCAAAATGGTTACACAATTTCACAACAATGTATTAGTGTGCTTATCATTCCACAAGTCTTCCAAAATTGGCTATTGCCATTTTTCACAATCTTCGCAATTTGCAGGATGTGAAGTGAAACCTCATGATTGTTTTGATTTGTTTATTATTAGTGGTTTGGAGCAGTCATTCATGTGATCGTGAATATTTTGCAATACCTATTTGGAGAACTATTTGTTAATATCCTTTGGTCACTTATCAATTGAAAAATGGCTGTTTATACACACACATGTGTGTGTGTATACACACATATATACATATATTACATATATAGACATATATATAAAATAATAAAGTCTTGTGAGAGAATTTGATACAAAGATTTTTTCCCCATTTGACCACCTTCTTTCTTACATTAGTTACATTACTTTTGTCTGGGTAGAAGCTTTTCATTTTCCTGAAATCAAAGTTACCTGTTTTATCTTTTGTAAATTCCTCTATTTCCTGTTTAGTTATACTTCTCCTACCCATAGCTATCAGATATATGAGCTTCTTTTCTAATTTTTTAAAATATAGTGTATTCTTTAGTGAATGCAGTTAGATGGCACAGTAGATAGAGTGCTGGGCATGGAGTCAAAAAAACTTCTGAGTTCAAATCTGGCCTCAGACACTTACTAGCTGTGTGACCCTGGGCAGGTCACTTAACCCTGTTTGCCTTAGTTCCCTCATCTGTAAAATGAGCTAGAGAATGAAATGGCAAATCACTCCACTATCTTTGCCAAGAAAACCCCAAATGGGGTCACAAAGAGTCAGACTTGTCTGGAAAATGACTGAAAAAATAACATGATCTTTAATATTAAAGTTGCATATCCATTTAGAATAAATCATGGAATATGGTACAAGATGTTGGTCTAAGCCTAATTTCTCCAGACTGCTTTCCAGTTTTCCTAGCAGTTTTTATCAAATGAGAAGTTTTTTCTTAGGTAATTTATGTTTTCCACTTTATCAAGCAAATTAAGTTAGTGAGTTCCATTGATTCTAATTCTCCTTCATCTAGTTAGTTCTATAAATCTATCACTCTATTTTTTTTTGATGATTGCTGCTTTATAATATAGTTTAGGGTCTAGAAGGGCTATTTCACATTCATTCCTATATAGTTTCATTATTTCCTTTGATATTCTATGTCTTTTTTTAAAATTAAACCTTTTTTTATTAATTTATTTTGATTTATCAATAATCACTTACATATGCTTTTGAGTTTAAAATTTTTCTCCCCCTTCCTCCCCACCACCCTCCCCAAGGTGGCACACAATCTGATACATTTACATTCATATTAAACATATTTTCACATTAGTGATGTTGTAAGTAGAAATTAAAACCAATAGGAGGAACCATCAGAAAGAGGAAACAAAACTCAACAGAAGAGAAAAAAAATATCAATTCGGCTTCCATAGTTCTTTCTTTGGATGTGGATAGCATTTTCCATCACAAAGCCTCTGGAGATGTCTTAGATCCTTGTATTGCCAGGAAGGGTTAAGTTTATCAATATTAATCATCACACAACATGGTTGTCATTGTGTACAACATTCTCTTGGTTCTGCCACTTCACTCAGCATCAGACCATGCGAGTCTTTCCAGATTTTTCTGAAGTCAGCCTGTTCATCATTTCTTATAGCACAATAGTATTCCATCACATTCATATACCACAACTTGCTCAGCCATTCCCCAATTGATGGGCATCCTCTCAATTTCCAATTCTTTGCCACCACAAAAAGAGCTGCTATGAATATTTTTGTACATGTAGGTCTTTTTCCCATTTGTGTGATCTCTTTGGGATATAGCTCTAGAAGTGCTATTGCTGGGTCAAAGGGTACACACATTTTTATAGCCCTTTGGACATAGTTCCAAATTGCTCTCCAAAATGGTTGGATCATTTCACAACTCCACCAACAATGCATTAGTGTTCCAATTTTCCCACATCTACTCTAACATTTATCATTTTCCTGTTTTGTCATGTTGACCAATCTGATAGGTGTCATGTGGGTACTTCAGAGCTATTTTGATTTGCATTTCTCTAATCAATAGTGATTTAGAGCATTTTTTCATATGACTATAGATGGCTTTAATTTCTTCATCTGAAAACTGTCTGTTCATATCCTTTGACCACTTATCAACTGGGGAATGGGTTGTATTCTTATAAATTTGTCTTAATTCTCTATATATTTTAGAAATGAGGCCCTTATCAGAGAGACTGGTTGTAAAATTTCTTTCCCAATTTTCTACCTTCCTTCTAATCTTAGTTTCATTGGCTTTGTTTGTGCAAAAACTTTTCAATTTAATGTAATCAAAATTATCTATTTTGCTTTTCGTAATGTTCTCCATCTCCTGTTTGGTTATGAATTCTTCTGTTCTCCATAAATTTGACAGGTAAACTATTCC
This sequence comes from Vombatus ursinus, assembly GCF_900497805.2. Taxonomy (NCBI): domain Eukaryota; kingdom Metazoa; phylum Chordata; class Mammalia; order Diprotodontia; family Vombatidae; genus Vombatus; species Vombatus ursinus. The sequence goes on along the minus strand of NW_020954608.1, from coordinate 49,171,725 downwards.
TTGCTCTCTCAGTTTGCTTATAGCATCAGCCTTTATATCTAAATCATGTGCCCATTTTGACTTTATTTTGGTATATGGTGAGAGATTTTGGTCTATGTCTAGTTTCTGCCATACTCTTTTCCAGTTTTCCCAGCAGTTTTTTTTCAAAAAGTGGGTTCTTATCCCAGAAGCTGGGGTTTTTGGTTTATCAAATAATATATTACTCTAGTCATTGACTACTGTGTCTTGCATGCTTAACCTATTCCACTGATACACCTCTCTATTTCTTAGCCAGTACCAAGCAGTTTTGATGATTGCTGCTTTATAATACAATTTAAGATCTGGAATGGCTAGGCCACCTTCCCTTGTATTTCTTTTCATTAGTTCTCTTGATATTCTGGATCTTTTGTTCTTCCAAATGAATCTTGTTATTTTTTCTAACTCTATAAAATAATTTTTTGGTATTTTGATTGGTATGGCACTGAATAAGTAAATTAGCTTAGGTAGAATTGTCATTTTTATTATATTAGTTCCGCCTACCCATGAGCAACTGATGTTTTTCCAATTATTTAGATCTGACTTTATTTGCGTGAAAAGTGTTTTGTAATTGTGTTCATAGAGTTCCTGGGTTTGTTTTGGGAGGTAGACTCCTAAATATTTTATAATGTCTACAGTAAGTTTAAATGGAATTTCTCTTTCTATCTCTTGCTGTTGGGATTTGTTCGGTAATATATAGAAATGCCGACAATTTATGTGGGTTTATTTTATAGCCTGCAACTTTGCTAAAGTTGTTTATTATTTGAAGTACTTTTTTACTTGATTCTCTAGGATTCTCTAAGTATAACATCATGTCATCTGCAAAGAGTGATAGTTTTGTTTCTTCTTTGCCTATTTTAATACCTTCAATGTCTTTTTCTTCCCTTATCGCTAAAGCTAATGTTTCCAGTACGATGTTGAATAACGGTGGTGATAATGGTCATCCTTGTTTCACCCCCAATCTTATTGGAAATGCTTCTAACTTGTCCCCATTACATATTATGCGTGCAGAAGGTTTTAGATAGATGTTACTTATTATTTTAAGGAAGACTCCATTTATACCTATGCTCTCTAGTGTTTTTAATAGGAATGGGTGTTGTATTTTGTCAAAAGCTTTTTCTGCATCTATTGAGATATCATGTGGTTTCTGTTAGTTTTGGTGTTGATATGATAAATTATGCTGATAGTTTTCCTTATATTGAACCAGTCCTGCATTCCTGGTATAAATCCTACCTAGTCATAGTGTATTATTCTTGTGATAAGTTGCTGTAATCTATTTGCTAATATTTTGTTTAAAAATTTTGCATCTATATTCATTAGAGAAATTGGTCTATAATTTTCTTTCTCTGTTTTGACTCTTCCTGGTTTAGGTATCAGCACCATATTTGTATCATAAAAAGAATTTGGTAAGACTCTTTCTTAACCTATTTTACCAAATAGTCTATATAGTATTGGAATTAATTGTTCTTTAAATGTTTGATAGAATTCGCATGTAAATCCATCTGGCCCTGGAGATTTTTTCCGAGTTCATCAATGGCTTGTTCAATTTCTTTTTCTGAGATGGGATTATTTAAGTATTTTACTTCCTGTTCTGTTAATCTGGGCAATTTATATTTTTGTAAATAATGTATCCATTTCACTAAGATTGTCAAATTTGTTAACATATAGTTGGGCAAAATAATTCCTAATTGTTGTTTTAATTTCCTCTTCCTTGGTGGTAGCTTCACCCTTTTCATTCTTGATACTAGTAATTTGGTTTTCTTCTTTCTTTTTTTTAATTAGGTTAACCAAAGTTTTATCTATTTTTTTCATAAAACCAGCTCTTAGTTTTATTTATTAGTTCCATAGTTTTCTTAATTTCAATTTTATTAATTTTTCCTTTGGTTTTCAATATTTCTCATTTGGTGTTTAATTGAGGATTTTTAATTTGTTCTTTTTCTAGTTTTTTTAGTTGTATGCCCAATTCATTGATCTCCTCTTTTTCTATTTTATTTATGTAAGCATTTAGAGACATAAAACTTCCCCTAAGAACTGCTTTTGCTGTATCCCATAAGTTTTGGTATGTTGTCTCATTATTGTCATTCTCCTGAATGAAATTATTGATTGTTTCTCTGATTTGTTCTTTGACCCAATCATTTTTAGGATTAGATTATTTAGTTTTCAATTATTTTTTAGTCTTATCTTTTCATGGCCCTTTATTACATATAATTTTTATTGCAACATGATCTGGAAGGGATGCATTTACTATTTCTGCCTTTCTGCATTGGATTGTGAGGTTTTTACGCCTTAGTACATGGTCAATTTTTGTGTATGTGCCATGTACTGCCAAGAAAAAAGTATATTCCTTTCTGTCCCCATTCAGTGTTCTCCACAGGTCTATCATACCTAACTTTTCTAATGTTCTATTCACCTCCTTAACTTCTTTCTTGTTTATTTTGTGGTTAGATTTATCTAGTTCAGAGAGGGGGAGGTTGAGGTCCCCCACTGGTATAGTTTTGCTGTCTATTTCTTCCTGTAACTCCCTGAACTTCTCCTCTAAGAATCTGGATGCTATACCATTTGGTGTATATATGTTTAGTAATGATATTACTTCATTGTCTATGGTGCCTTTTAGCAGGATGTAGTTTCCTTCCTTATCTCTTTTGATAAGATCTATTTTTGCTTTTGCTTTGTCTGAAATCAGGATTGCTACCCCTGCTTTTTTTACTTCAGCTGAAGCATAATATATTTTGCTCCAGCCTTTTACCTTTACCCTGTATGTGTCACTCTTTTTCAAATGTGTTTCCTGTAAACAATATATTGTAGGATTATGGTTTTTAATCCATTCTGCTATACACTTCCGTTTTATGGGAGAGCTCATCCCATTCCCATTTACAGTTATGATTACTATCTGTGTCTTTTTCTCCATCCTTTTTCCCCAATGTTTATGCTTTTCTTTCTCCTTTCTCCTTCCCCCCCCACTAGTGTTTTGCTTTTGACCAGCACTTCCTTTGGTCCCACCTCCCTTCTATTATCCCTTTCCCTTTTCTTCCCCTTTACCCTTATTGCTTCTTCCCTCCCTTCTATCCCCCCTCCTTTTCTTTCCCCTTTCCCCTCCTACTACCTATAGTGCAAGTTAGATTTCTATACCTAACTGATTATGTAATTCTCTTCTTGAGCCAAATCTGATGAGAGTAAGGTTCAAACAATGCTCATCCCCCCCCCCCCTTTACCTCTGCTGTAACAGGTTTTTGTGCCTTTTCCTGTGATTTTTTTTTTATCATTACATCAAAGTCAACTTATATCCACCCCCTTTATGTATACTCCTTTAACATGGTATAATAACAATACAGTTCTCAAGAGTTGCAAGTGTCATCTTCCCTTGTAGGGATGTAAACATTTTGCACTTATTAACAACATATTGTATCTTTCTGTCCCATTTACCTTTTTATGTCTCTCTTGAGTCTTGTACTTGGAGATCAAATTTTTTGTTGAGCTCTGGTCTTTTTATCAGGAACATTTGGAAGTCCCCTATTTCGTTGAATATCCATCTCCTTCCCTGAAAAATCATGCTCATTTTCACTGGGTAGTTAATCCTTGGCTGCATTCCCAGCTCCTTTGCCTTACGGAATATCATGTTCCACGCCCTATGGTCTTTTAATGTAGAGGCTGCAAGGTCCTGTGTAATCCTGACTGTGGTTCCATGATATTTAAATTGTTTCTTTCTGTCTGCTTGCAGTAATTTCTCTTTAATCTGGTAATTTTGGAATTTAGCTCTTATATTCCTTGGTGTTTTCAATTTGGGATCTCTTTCAGGTGGGGAGCAGTGGATTCTTTCTATAGTTATTTTACCTTCAGGTTCTAGGACTTCAGGGCAGTTTTCCTTTATGATTTCCTGAAGGATATTGTCCAGGCTCTTCTTTTCATCCTGACTTTCAGGTAGGCCTATAATTTTTAAATTGTCTCTCCTGGATCGATTTTCCAGGTCAGCTGTTTTACCCATGAGGTATTTTACATTTTCATCTATTTTTTCATTTTTTTGTTTCTGTTTGACTGATTCTTGCTCTCTCATAGACTCATTAGTTTCCATTTGTTCAATTCTAATTTTTAACATATTGTTTTTCTCTGTTAGATTTTGTACTTTCTTCTCCAGTTGGTCAATTGTATTTTTAAGGGATTTATTTTCTTCATTGTATTTTTTTTCCAATTGGCTAATTGTGTGTTTTAGGGACTTGTTTTCTTCAGTGTACATTTTTTCCAATTGGCCAATTGTACTTTTAAAGGACTCCTCTACCTCTCTCATTTGACTTTTAAAATCCTTCTTGAGTTCTTCTAAGAAGGCTTTTTGTGCTTCAGACCAGTTCATATTCCCTTTTGATGTTGCAGATGTGGATTTGATGACAATGTTGTCCTCTTCAGAATTTCTGTCTTGATCTTCACTCTTCTCATAATATGAATCTATCGTATGTTTCTTTTTACTCATGGTGTTTCTTTATTCCCTGGCCCTTAAAGAGATTAAGCTTTCCTGCTGGGGAGCAGAGGGCACTGACCCAAGCTTCTTGTGTTGGGAACCTAGGTCTTGGTCACTGGTTTTGTGTGCTGGGGCCTCTTATGTTGGCAATTGGAGGCTGTAGGGTTCTGGCAGCTTATCTGGTGTTGGGCTGGAATTAGCAAGGCTAGGACTTTCAGGCAAATCTAGCTTGCCTGTTTTTCCTTTCCTTTAGCTTTGTTTAGCTCCTTTTAGATAAGTGCTGCCAGGTATTTATCTGCCTCATTCATTTCCTTTGATATTCTATGTCTTTTGTTTTTCCAAATGAATTTTGTTGTTATTTTACCAAGTTCTATAAATATCCCCTTGATAATTTTATTGTTATATGGCATTAAAAGTTTAAATTAACTTTGGTAATATTGTTATCTTTACTTTATTGGCACAGCCTTTGTATGAGCATTGAATATTTCTCTAACTATTTAAGCTGACCAATGATTTTTTAATTGTTGAATTTGATTGACTTTTCTCAATCCTGGGTCTTCTCAACAACTCTAGCATTTGATGCTCAACCTCCTCTTCTTGGATACTTTCTTCTCTTTGTCCCTCAAACCTCTCCTTCTGTTGAACTTTCTTATTTCTGTCAATGGTACCTCTGTCCTTCTAGTCACTAAGATTCACAACAGTGGCATTATCCTTACCTCTTCACCCCACATATCCAATCATGTCCAGATCTTATCTTTGTATTTCCAATTCATCTCTCCCATTAATTCACATCATCACCAGCCTTCCTGATTCAGGTCCTTATCACCTCTAGCTTAGACCATTCCTATAGCCTTCTAAATGGTCTTCCTGCCTTAAGACCCTTCCTACTCCAATGGATCACAGATGTTAATATGGCAAGATGGACAGCCCTCTTGCTCCACTACTAACCCCATCTCAACAAAAGAATGACCTTCTCCCTCAAACCTTTTAGGGTTTTGCTTTGTAACTCTCTAATAACTGACCATGTAATATTATATATTATGGGTGTGTGTGTCCTTTTGCCTGACTAGATCATAAGTTCCTCTAGGGCAGTGACTTGTGTTGTTCTTAAACTTGATGGCTTCTCAATTTCTAGTACAATGTTCTGAAATAGAGTAAGCACTTAATAAATGTTTGTTGTATTTTATAGTGTTAAAAAGCTCCATAAAACACTGGTGTTACCTCTACTATCAACTACCCATCATTTAACCTTTTCAGTCCTCAATTTCCTTATCTGCAAAATGAGAGGTTGGACAAGATGATTGTTGGGTCCCAGTTAACTCCAAAATGCCATCATACTTTAATAGACTTTTGAATTCATCAACATGGGTACTCCCCATAATGATGCTGATTGTCACCTATCCATGCCCTCTCATCCTGTGTGATTATTGTATAAGTCCTCCTGTTAAATACCTCACAAAGGGCCCACCCAACATTGTGTAAGTCTTGCAATTCTTTTGTTGAGATGGGGTTAGTAGTGGAGCAAGAGGGCTGTCCATCTTGCCACATAACCAACCTACCTGCTTTTCTGGCCATGTATCTCTCTGATGATACTGCAGAGCCTTCTAAGTAAGATCCATAATCACTCATAAGAGTTAGGTCTAATTATGTAGAGTAGAAAAAAAAAAAAGAAAACCAAGGGGATGAAAAATGTCTGTTGTCCAGACTTTGACCGGCAATCCTTAGAGAAGGTCCAACATTATTTATGTTAAGCAATCACTACTTATGAATGGTAAGCTGGACTCAGCATGAAGTAAGAGGAGAGTAGGTGGGCTTGCTTTTGGGGACATGAATACTGCTTTTAGATTCTGCCCTGAAACACAGACCCATCTTTTGAACAATGGTATTCTTCTGGTGTCACTGCATGGCTGCTTTTCATGGAATACCACACTAACTACAGAAATATAGGTTCCTGAAAGAGGTGCATAGTTGGGGGTGAATAGGTTGTACCACACTACCAGTCAAGAAGTACATAAATGAAGTAGAATAAAGGTTGTCATCACAGAGATCTATGAGCAGAAGATGCTATGTTGTTTCTGAAGTGGATTGATATGTTTCTTCCTAGTTCACTTTGAAAATAAATATCTGCTCTTTGTGGATGACATTGTACTGATTGTAACAAATCTCCTAGATGAATTCCATAATCAAAAGAGCCCATCCTAACTATGGATTTTGAAAAACCAAGTGCCTTTTAATATGCAGTTAGATTGAAAACCCATGGACATGCTTGGTTAGGTACTTGAAATGAGCAATGAACTGGATCCAGAACTGACCAGGAGGTGGGAGGAACAGGCTGGATTGCCTTTGGTAAACCAAACAGATCTTTTCCTGATCTCAAGCTTCTCCATGAAATAAAGGACCATCATTTTCCTCAAATAGCACAATGGATAGAATGCTGGGCTTGAAGTCAGGAAGACCCGAGTTTAAATCCAACCTCAAACGCTTACTAGTTGTGTGATCCTGGGAAGTCACTTAACTTCTGGCTGCCTCAGTTTCCTCAACTGTAAAATGGAGATTAGGGTTGTTGTGAGGATCATATGAGATAATATTTTTAAGTGCATAGCATGGTACCTGGCATATAGTAGGTACTTAATAAATGCTTGTTTCCTTTCCTTTTTTTTTTTTTAATCAATAATGTTCTTCTACTGACATTGTATGGCTACAAATCATGGGATACTACTGCCTTCAAAGTATTGAAATTGAAGCTCATCCAAAGGCAATGGAGAGGTATGTGGTGGATGTGAGCAAGCTGTAACACATTATAAAAAAAAATCATGGAAGAGAAACCATATGAAAAAATGAATTACAAATAAGAAATTTCACCTTACTAGATTTGACCCAACCTACTAGCTTGTGAGCATCTTTTTGGATCCTGATTATCATTCAGCATGTTTTCTCCTCCTTTCAGTTTTGTGTTGTTTGCAAATTTGGTAAAGATGCTGTCTTATACTTTTCTCCAAGACATTGATGTAAAGGTTAACCACACAGGGCCAAGCATGGATCTCTGTGACATTGTCCTAGAGACTTTCTTTCAAAGTGATATCAAATCAACTTGAATTAATGACTGCTTTTGGATATTAGAATTCAACCAGTTACTAATGTATTGAATTGTACTATCATTTAGTCTACCTTTCTCTTTCTTTTCCACAAGAATTGTGTGACAATCTAAATTCCAGATAAATCTAGATAAACCAAATCTAGATAACTAGATCTATAACATTCACTAATCTATTAGTTTCATCTGTCCAAAAAGGAAATAAGGTTGGCTTGAAATGACCTGTTATGGATGAAGCTGTGCTGGCTCTTTATGATCACCTCTTCTTTTTCTAGGGAATAGTCATTGTTAATGGAATTAAAACAGATGAATAAACAAAAAAACCCTTTTTTTAAACCTCTGAGCCATGTAGATTTTAATTATTTGGACTTTTCCCAAACAATATTAGGTGGCTTTCCCACTTAAAATGTAATTCCTTTGACAGAAAGAAAAGGTGAATAAAAGTGACAGCTGGCAGATCCCTTGAGAATGTGATGTAAGCATGTCACTAGAAATTATTTAAGTGGAAAGCACTGTCCCTTTAAAAACATGGTCACTGGAGAATTGGTACACTGAAATATATCCTCTTTGAATTAAAGTATGAAAGGGGACTTTTAAAATTTTCAGTTAACTCCACAATATGTACCTTACTTTTTCAGTGATAGTCTGTTTCGTAGAAAATTATGTGGATGCAAGACTAGGATCAATGTTTAATTTTAACATTAGGATATAGTAGAGATTTTTTGAAATCTTGAAAAACCTAGGAAATAACCTTGGTTCTGTTGCTGCAGGAGCCAAAGGCTATTTACTTCCCTAAAAGGTTCCATTTATGTGATTCCTCAATCATTTGTGCTTTTGAAAGTATAGAAAAGTGATAGAAATAAATAACAAATCTTTTTTCATTCAAGGTTCAGATAAGTTTTTCAATAGAGACACCTAGTGGACAAATTTTTTCCTAAGGTTTTGAGACCATTGTATTCTTTCAGAGAATGGAACAGAGGGTTGCTTTTCCTATCTTTTTGTTTTTTTTTGGGGGGGTTGTGGTGGGAGAGAAATCATATTAATTACATTCATCAAAATATGTTGAATTATTGAATAAGGGTAAAGTTCTTTATAGACTTCAAGTGAGACAACATTTGTAAAGCACTTTGCAAACCTTCAAGCACTATGTAAATTATAATAATAATAGTTATTATTATTGTAGACTTTTAAACAATATAAATATACAAACTATTATTACTACTGTTGCTTATACTACCTCTAGTACTGTTATTGTTGTTCTATACATTTAAAATTGGAACATTGGTTGGTGATTTAGAGAAACTAGTGTTTTCTTTCTGTTTTTAAGGTTATAATGGTGTTATCACAAACTATATATTTGCATTTGATAGACTTTCTGTAAAGGACATTGTAGAGAAATAAGATTTTCATTTTTTGATATAAGGACATGCAGAAATGTTAAAAATAAATCTTCTGGTAACTATGTATTTTTTCTTAGTACAGATTTCTAAAAATTCAATAGGATTATGTACTTCTCAACCTGAGTTTTCAAGATCCAGAAATGAACTTGAAAGGGAATCTGTTTTATGACAGATGTACCACTGCCTTCTGGGCATATGTCATCAAATATTTTGTTAAGACTTAGAATTGTGCTCTTTGGTAGCATGAATTGGGAAGGAAGCAATATTAAGGTTTATACTCCTTGGTCTCAGAAAGTGGAAAGTATGTGAAGACAGGAAAGATGATAAGGGCTGCTTCTGAAAGGTAGGTGTTACATAGCAGAGCCAGAGAGAGAAATTTGGTTCCTTTTTCCATGAGATGGAAACTCATACTTTGGCTATTTGGATTTTGTAAATTAAGTTTTAGGGGTGGATAAAGAGAAGGAATATAGTTTATTTTTGATATTTGTATTTTGGAGAATCAATGTGGTATAGTGGATAGAGAGCTAGTTGCAGAGCTAGGAAGATCTATGTTTAAGTTTCTCTTCTGAAATGTACTGGCTGCATGTATGTGACTGGGCAAGTCATTTGGCTTCATGGTGTTCTAAGGAACTCTTAAGACTATAAGTTGGGGGCAGCTAGATGGTGCAGTGGATAGAGCACCGACCTTGAAGTCAGGAGGACCTGAGTTCAAATCTGGCCTCAGACCAAACACTTAATAGCTGTGTGACCTTGGGCAAGTCACTTAACCCCAATTGCCTTAAAAAAAAAAGAGAAGGTAGAGAAGGTATTCTCATCAGGGCATTCCCTATACCAACAAAATAACAGGTCTAGTCTCTATCTTTCATTTGTATTTTTGAGAGTAGTTAAAAGTATATGTCTTTCTGTTTGTTGGGACAAAGTAGATTTCTTTAATACTTAGCATAATTTTCAGTATAGAGAATGAAAGTAAGGAAAATCTTTTAGTCTTGCCTCTATTTGAGCAGAGGCAGTCATAGGAAACTTTTTTTTGTGCAAATATCTATTTATTCACTTATTTAAAAATTGGAAAAAATTAAAGTTCAATTTCTACTTAGAATTTGTCAGTTCTCTCTCTGGAGGTAGATAGCTTTTTTCATCAAGGGTCCTTTGGAATTGTCTTGATCATTGTATTGTTCAGAGTAGCTAAGTCTTTCACACCTAGTCATCATTATAATATTGTTGTTACTGTGTACAGTGATCTCCTGGTTCTGTACACTTTGCATCAGTTCATATAGGTCTTCCCAGGTTTTTCTGAAACTGTCCTGCTTGTCATTTCTTATAGTACAATGGCACTCCACCTCAATCACATGTTGCAACTTGTTCTGCCATTCCCCAATTAATGAGTGTCATCTCAATTTTCAATTCTTTGCCTCCAGTAAAAAAGCTGCCATAAATATTTTAGTACAAATAGGTCCTTTTCCTTTTTCCTTTGATCTCTTTGAAATATAGACCTAGTAGTGGTATTGATGGGTCGAAGAGTATGCACAATTTTATAACCTTTTGGCCATGGCTCCAAATTGTTCTCTAGAATAGTTGGATAAGTTCACAAATCCACCAACAGTGCATTAGTGTTCCTATTTTTCCACATCCCCTCCAGCATTTGTCATTTTCCTTTTCTGTCATGTTTGCTTCTCTGATAGGTGTGAGGTGGTACCTCAGTGTTGTTTTAATTTGCGTTTCTCTAATCAATAGTGATTTGGAGCATTTCTTTGTATGATTATAGATACCTTTGATTTCTTCTTCTGAAAATTGCTTGTTCCTATCCCTTGACCATTTATCAGTTGGAGAATGGCTCACATTTTTATAAATTTGACTCAGTTCCTTATATATTTGAGAAATAAGGCCTTTGTCAGAAAAATTTTACTTCATTGTCTATAGTAGCCTTTTTCAAAATGTAGTTTCCCTGATTATCTGTTTTAATTAGGTCTGTTTTTGTCTTTGCTTTGCCTGAGATCATGCTTGCTACCCCTGCTTTTTTTTTTTTAACTTCAGTTGAAGCGTAATAGATTCTGCTTTAGCCTCTTATTTTAACTTTTCTCTTTCTCTCTGTCTTTCTGTTTCAAGTGTGTTTTTTGTAAATAACATATTGTTGGCTTCTGATTTTTAGTTTATTCTGCTATCCATTTCTGTTTTATGGGTGAGTTTATCCCATTAACAGTTATGATTACTGTGTATTTCCCTGTCTTCTCTTTTCTTTTGTTTATCCTTTTCTGTCTCTTTTTACCCTGTCCCTCCTCAAAATTCTATTTTGCTTCTTATCATTGCCTCCCTGACCCTGCCCTCCCTTTTATCACTTCCTCACTTTCTCCTATATCCTTCCCCTCTTACTTGCTGGGTAAGATACATTTCTTTCTTTCTTTCTTTTTTATTTAGTAGTATTTTGCTTTTTCTAATTATGTATAAAAATAGTTTTCAACATTCACTTTTATAAGATTTTGAGTTCCAAATTTTTTTCTCCTTCTTTCCCCACCTCCCTCCCTAAGATGACATGCAATCTGATATAAGCTATACATGTACAGTCATGTTAAACATATTTCCACATTAGTCTTGTTGTGAAAGAAGAATCAGAACAAAGGGAAAAACCATGAGAAAGAAAAAAAAAGAGAGAAAATAGTATGCTTCGATCTGCATTCAGACTCCATATTTCTTTCTCTGGATATGGATAGTATTTTCTATCATGAGTCTTGGAATTTTTTTAGATCATTGTATTGCTGAGAAGAGCTAAGTCTATCAAAGTTGGTCATCGCACAATGTAGCTATTACTGTGCACGATGTTCTCTTGGTTCTGCTGATTTCACTCAGCATTAATTCATGTAAGTCTTTCTGAAATCTGCCTGCTCATCATTTCTTATAGCACAATAGTATTCCATTATATTCATATGCCGCAACTTGGTCAGCCATTCCTCAATTGATGGGTATCCCCTCAATTTCCAGTTCTTTGCTACATGAAAATAGCTGCTATAAATATTTTTGTACATGTGGGTCCTTTTCCCTGTTTTATGATTTGTAAGATAGATTTCTTTACCCAACTGAGCATGTATGTATTTTCTTCCTTCTTTGAACCAATTCCAATAAGAGTGAGGCTCAAGCGTTGCCTGCCACACTGCCCCCTTCCTTTTCTCCTCCACTGTAAAACCTCTTCCTTGTATGTAAGATGATTTCCGCCATTCTTCTTCCTTCTCACCCCTTCATTTTTTTTGAGATCATTCCAAAATAACTGACTCCCATTCCTGCCCTCTATCTATGTAGATTATTTCTTATTGCCCTAATGATGATAAAGTTCTTATGAGTTACATTTGTCATCTTCCCATATAGGAATATAAAGAGTATAACTTTATTGATTTCCCTTAAAATTTCTCTTTCTTACTTACCTTTTAATGCTTCTCTTGAGTTTTGTGTTTAAATGTCATATTTTCTACTTAGCTTTTCATCAGGAATGCTTGAAAGTTTTCTATTTCATTAAATATCCATTATTTTACCCTGAAGGATTACACTCAATTTTGCTGGGTAGGTTATTTTTGGTTGTAATCATGGGAAACTTTCAAGAATGAAATACTGAAGACAAAGAAAAACAATTCTGGTGGGGAAAAGGAGGAGTTAGCTACAGAACCTGGCATGAGTGCACAGAGAACTCATCTACCACCTTAGCTTTTGAAAAGACATATACAGAGGATGGATGTAAGGGCAAGTGATGAAGTACAAATATGAAAGCCTGGCATGATGTTGTCTGACTACCATTACTGGGAGTACTGAAGCTTAAAATGAGCTGAGGCTTGCAAGAAAAGCCAAGGACAAAAAAGATTGGCTTAAAAAAAGATACTGTACAGCTTTTTTAGTAGTAGAGGAAAAAGAGAAAGATTAAAGAAAAAAACAGGATGGGATGAGCAAGAGAAGTTGGAGCTGTTCAATTTTAATTTTTTTTCCTCTGTCAAGGAGAATGATCTTTGGGTTGGAATAAACAGAACAAAAATTGGCAGTCCTTTTGATACAAAAGAGAATTAGGGAGATGCTAAGATCATCCTTGGATATTTTAATGAAACAAGAGGTATGAATCCTGAGCCGCTATCAGTTATCTCTAAAAGACTATGGAAAATGAGAGAGATGTCAGATTACTGGAGACGAATGTTGAACTCCTGGCAAAATTCTAGAAAGTGTTAAAGGAATAGTTATTGAGCATCTAGAAAAGAAAGGATGATCACAGAGAATTGTCATGGTTTCATCAAGGACACATCATGCCAGACTAGCCTCTTTTTCTTTTTTGTTAGAATGGCTAGACTGATAGATCAAAGGAATACTGTTGATAGATCGAATCTATTTAGATTTTAGTGAAACAAAGTCTCTCACACTGATCTTGTGGAAAAGATAGAAATATGTAGGTTGGATGATGATACAGTCAGGTGGATTCTGAACTGATTGAAGAGAAAGTAGTCATTAATGGTTTGATGTTAATTGCAAAGGAGGTAGTTTAGTAGAGTGCCCCAGGGATTTAAGCTTAGCTCCCCCCTTTTTATCATGGCTTGGGTAATGGAATAGAAGACTCATTATTTATTTGTTTATTTTTGCAATTTTGCAGATAGTGAAAAGCTAGGTGAAAGAGCTTACATATTAGATGACACAATAAGGATCTAAACCAGTTTTTTATGGGCTAGGATGTTGAGCCAAATTTAACAAGATGAAATTTAGGGATAAGGACTAGACCTATGATTTCACTGATACAGCCAACTCCCAGATGAGGAAATTGCCTCTATCAATGCAAGTCAGCACTTTTTCTTCAACCAACAGTCTTAGAGAAGTACCTAGAACACTGTAAACTTAGGTGACTAGGGTCACACAGTCACACAGTCAGTATGTGTCAGAGGTGAGACTTGAACCTTGGTTTTCCTTGCTCTGCTTATGCTGTGGTGCCTCTCAAGATGTAATTTAAAAGATATATGTAAAGTCTTTTCTTGGGTTAAAAAAATCAATTTCAAGCCTGAGATAGGGCAGATATGGATCTGGCCTCAGACACTTACTAATTGTGTGACCCTGGGCAAGTCACTTAACCCTGTTTGCCTCAATTCCTCATCTGTAAAATGAGCTGGAGAAGGAAATGGCAAACCACTCCAGTATCTTTTCCAAGAAAACACCCGTGTGGGGTCGTGGAGAGTCAGACACGACTGAAATGACTAAACAACAAGGGTGATTGCAGTAGTTAAAACAGTCAGTGTGCTCTTAGGTTGCCTTGAGTGCCATTGTGCTCCTGATTAGGGAGGTTATATTCTTCTTGTACTCTGCCCATGTCAGACTATCTCAGGAGTATTTTGTTTACTTCAGGGTGCCATAATTTTAGATGGATTTTGCTGAACTGGAGAGCATCTAGAGGAAGTTATAATACATATATGTATTCGTGTAAATGCTTGCATGTGTTTATGTACATGCACATAATACAGCTACATATATACATACACACATGTATGCATACATACATGTGTGTACGTAGGCAATATGTGTGTATGCATGCATGCATGTTCTTACATGAATTCTCTTTGGATCCTGATTAGCTACTGACAATAAGGCAGCACAAGAGGCAATACATAGGAAAAATTGCAGTTTATTCACTCAGAGTGAAACACACTCTACCAGTAAATGATGGACATCTGTCTGTTATAATTCAATAGGTAACATTTATATAATTCTACCCTTCACATTATGTTAGGCTGAGCAAGGCAGAGGAGATAGTAGTAGAAGTACAACAAAAGAGGATGCTTGTCATTAGTTACAAAGGAAGGAATGTGTTGTACTTAGCATAGCTTTCCCACTCGATCAAAATGAACATTACATCAATAATAAAAACCTCTTGTAGAAATCAGAGGTAGAAAGGAAACTGATCCTGTAGGACAGGCTGAGGTAATACTTAGCAAAAATGGTGAATACAGAACAAAAAGGAGTTATGTCAACTCCTGACATACTAGTCTTAATTCTCAAAAATATACACACATATGTGGACTTAAAAATATAGATATATGGAGTATATAGAATTATATAGTCTACATAATTCTCAGTTTCTGACTCTGTCTTTCTCTATATATTTGTGTGTATACATGTAACATTTAGGTGATCCTGGGTTCTTGACTGAGTCTTCTAGGTCTATGCTAGCACCTTTAAATATAGGTCTAATGAAGGCCTATATATCTGCAGACTAGCTGTGCAAAGTATTGAGAGATTCTTTTTCAGAAGGTTGGCAATCCAATGATAAATCGAGATAATAAAATAATGTCTCATAAACTGAGATATTTGTAAAGTGCTTTGGAAACCTTAAAGTGCCATGTAAATGCTAGCTATTAATTATAATATATAAATTATTACTAAAATAGTACAGATTTCACAATTGGTATCAGTGGAAGTAGTACCCCCCTCTCCCCACCTGAATCTCCCCCCCCAACACTTTTTAATCACTGAAAATAAAGGAATGCGAATAGCCTTTTGATATGTTAATGAAGAGCAGAGACCTTTGAAACCCTGATATCTTTTTATGAAGTATGAAAACATTTCTCCTTCATGGAATTAGAGAGACCACTGGTATGCCTAGCACAATCTTTCTTTTATGAAGTTTTCCTTGATTGAATTGTAAGAGGCAATCCATTGCCTGGATGTAGGTTAGTAATACCTGATGTCTTTGAGCTCACTAGCCCTAAGGCCATCCAGTGGGGAGCAGCTTTGTGGATTGTGATTCCTATGCCTATAGGAGAGGGCAGGGGAGGGGAGGGAAATTTTTTTTTCCTTGGCTGCTTCAAGATCATATCCATCAAGGACCATGGATGTTCACCCCAGAGACATCTAAGTCTGGACAGACATAGATGTTGAAATGCAAATGCTTGAGACTTAAGGAGTGGGACCTCTGGCTGCAACTTAGAGAGCTGATGGTGTATTCAAGGGAGATTTAGGCCTTGTAGATGGGAGCTGACCTGAGGGAGACCTGCTGATTGACTCATCTGTTAGAGACACAAAGATGTATAATATGTTACATACAATACATATAAGCTGTATATAATATATATATATCATATAATAATGTATTATATGTTATATGTGTATAACAATATATTATAATCCTTAATAAAAGGATTTGTTCTGTGAAGTTTGGATTCAGTCAAAGGGCCACACTTGAGGACCTAGAGGGCCACATGTCACCTCAAGGCTGCAGGTTCCTCACCCCTGTAGGAAATCAGGGATGGGGGAATAACATGATAATTCCATGAGACAAAGAAGGACTTCATGGCCCTGAAATACTGGAGGAATGATTTACTTTGGTCATGTATATTTCTAACACATGAGCTTCACTACCATCGTGTCCACTCTTACCATGAGCACTGTGGGAGAATGCAACTTAGATTTATTCAGGGGGAAATGTTTTATAACTACTGTTCTTACTCCACCATCTTAGTAAATTCCTTTGCTTTGAGTTAATTCTGTTTATTGGTTATTTGTTACAGAGAAGCTCACTGGTAAGGAAAGAAATATTATTCAGAGTGCAGACTGCCAGGGTGCCCCTAGAACCTTGGAGTAGTAGCTGCCCTATGGAGACAAGTTGGGGGAATATACCAGAGGGGGTGCTACAAATATAAAGTGCTATGAGATCAGATGAGGGGACATTCACTATTAACTAGGATCAGGGATCGAGAATCAGAGGCTTCTTAATTTTTTATTCCCATACCTTTTTCATTAGACCCTGAAGACACAAATAGGCTGAGGACAAGGCTCAGGTACCTACTTCAGAAAGTTATCTTAGTATTACTATTTCCAGAAAGTTAATGTTGGGTTAGTGAAATTGCCTGGCAAGAAGTTTCTTTTCATGTAGTATGCCATAGATGGAGATGTTTCTCTAAAAAAAAAAAATTCATACCCATTAAGCAATAATTGTAGAGATACCTTAGACTACCTTCTGAGTTGGCACATTACGATCTTATTAAAACACTGTTAAATTTTTGATGACTTGTTGCAAATCATCTAAAAGTAAAGGGAAAAAAAAGTCCTTCCCAGTTGAGTCATAAAATTTGCCACTAAAAATCATTTAAAAGGCACCCCCACACAGACACTTTAAAAAACTAACCTCTAAATCCTCTATTCTGAAGCCTTCCCTGAGGAGCAACTGCACAAGAGAAACAGGTGTTGGAAGTATGTTTTGAATCTGCACTCAGCAGGTGGTAATTTTCAGTCTAATTCAGTGTTTGACAGATACTCCAAGACTGCTTGGCAATCACTGTGCTTCCTAATGTGGCATAGGGGTTTGGTGTGTTTGTTTGTTTTGGGAGGACATATAACCTGAATTCCTGACTGCCTATAGTTAGAGAAATTTTAGCATATTAGATGCCTGCTGCTTATGGAGTACACACATTTTCCCAGACACTTCTCTCAATAAAATAAATTACCAGTGAGCCAGAGATTGTGGCAATCAGAGAACAATAGTAGAGAATGTGGAAACAGGTATGTGAGTCAACATGGGTCCATCTCACACTGCTCCCAAACAGAAGGCTCCCCAGTGCATTGGGATGGCTACTGCTCACGGGTATCAGGAAGATGCTGGTGGGGTCTTTCTTCTACAGCCTCATTTCCTGGTCCCTCTAACATGATATGGGCAGGCAGCCATTAAAAACGAAAAGTTATTTTATTTGAGGTGGAATGGGCACTGGACTAAAAGCCCAGATAACTGGGTTCTAGTCCTGAGTCTGCCACTAAGTAACTGCGACTCTGGGCAAATCATTTAACCGTTCATTCTCTGTTTATGTAACTGCAAATGAGAGGGTTGGACCAGAAGATATGTAATGTCTCTTCTAGCTCTAAAATCCCACATTTGTGGGGGTTGTGTGTGTAAAAATGATACACAGAGTAGGTAATTGCAACCAGATTTTTTTATTTTTGCTTAATGAAGTCTAATGTTAATCTAGCTTTCAACAGATTTTAACAGAAACTCTTGGTTCATTACAATTTGGGACACACACCTTCTATCTAGATAGAACATAGAATATTACCTGAGGAAGGAGCTTGGTGGGGTTCCCAAGTGAATGAAATCCCAAGGCAGCATGAGGCTGAAAGGAGATATAACTGAAATTTGCAAAATGATGACTATAATTCAAAGTATGATCATTATTGGACCAAGGAAATGTTGTTTATTCAAGCTTGCAAAGGCACTAAGAGGCCTCCAAAACATTTTCAGTATTTGGTTGTGAGTTGCAAAAGTGAGGCATGAGCTTTGTGACTAGGAAAGAAAAATTGGTCTGGAATAAAGAGGACTGCAAAGGAAGGGGGTTCTGTAGCTTAAAATTGTGTAGCAATTAATATCAGCATGAGGGTTAGGCTGAGCTGATAGCTAGAAATAAAGAACCAGCTTTATCTGTGGTTAGCAGGTTCAGTTGAGACTACTTATTGTTGTTTAGTCTTTCTTAGTCGTATCTGACTCTTTGTGACTCCATTTGGGGTTTTGTTTGCAAAGATACTGGAGTGGTTTGCCATTTTCTTCCCCAGCTCATTTTACAGATGAGGAAACTGAGGCAAACAAGGTTAAGTAATTTGCCCATGGTTACATAGCTAATTAAATGTCTGAGGCCAGATTTGAATTACGGTCTTCCTGACTCCAGCTCTGGCACTCTATCAACTGCACCACCTAACTGCCATCAGACTACTTATTTGGACATAAACCTGGATCCAGGGATTAATATGTTCTGAATGGCATTGCTTCAGTTTGGAACCTTGAGAGGCCTGGAGGAGCGTTCTAGCAGGTTAGCAGATAACAGCTTAGTTGTGGCTTTTTCAGGGTTCACATCAGATTCCCCAAGACAACAGCCCTTTAGCTTGAGAGTAGGGAAGATGCTACATTAGGAATGGAACAGTTACTAATGTGCAGAATTAACCTTGTTATTGTATCAAAGGCTACAGAGAGATCAAGGGAGATTACAATATAAAGAAGTCCACTGGATCTTGTGATTTGGAGAGAGCTATTTCAATCAATCAATCAATCAACATTTCTTAAGTGCCTACTATATGCCAGACTGTGTGTTAAGCTCACAGGCAGGGATAGAAGCCAGATTGTAGAGAATAAATGTGTGGTGAAGAAGCAGAAGCTATGAGTTTAGACTACTCTTTCTAGGAATTTGGTAAATAAGCAGAGAGGAGTAGGTCGACAGCTTAATGAGAAGAAAGGCTCAAGGAAGAATTTATTTGGTATTTTTGTAGCCAAGGGGATTGAATGAGAAAGCATTTATTAAGGGCCTATTGGGGCAGCTAGGTGGCAGAATGAATAGAGCACCGGCGGTGGAGTCAGGAGGACCTGGGTTCAAATCCAGCCTCAGACAGATAACACTCACTAGCTGTGTGACTCTGGGCAAGCCACTTAACCCTAACTGCCTCATTAAGGAAAAGAGAGAGAGAAAGAGAGAGAGAGAGAGAAGAGCCTATTACATACAAAATATATATAATTTACAAAGCACTGGGAATACAAGTTGCAAAACAAGACAGTCTTTGCTCTTAAAGAGCTCATATTCTTTTAGGTGAAGGCAACATATATAAGTGGTTTCAGCTGCAGGGAAGATAGGAAGACCTAGTGGTCCTTAGGATGAAGTGGCAAGGATTATCTTGCAGGCTGTGGAATAAGAAAACTTTTCTTTAGGCAAAATTTGCTCAGAGTTTTTATTAGAAAGTTTGCTAAGCTGGGAGATACCATTTCTTAGCAAGTGACTTTTGGCATTTAATAGGGTACAGCACCTTACATAGATCAATAGACAAGAGGAAAAGTGAAACAAAACAAGCTACAAACAGCTTTATGTCTGGGGGAGTTTAAGACAGACCTGCACAACTCGGCAGGAGGTAGGGTCCAAAATTAAAATAGGCTAACTTTCTTCGGACCACAGATCGGTTTTTAGTGGCTCACTTTCCAAGTAAAGGTAACTAAGGACAGACTGACAATGCTTGTTTGTCGATGGTCACGTGACAAACAGGAGAGAGTGTGCAGGCCACCTGAAATCCTTTGGCAGGCCATAAGCAGTCCACGGGCCAGGCCATATGTTGTGCAGGCCTGGCTTAAGATATCTGTTAGATGCAGATTTTTTCCCCTCATAATGTCTACATTTAAATGTACTGCCATAAAATAGAGACTAAGGAAGGACAAAAAGTAAAAAGTTACCTAAGGATCATTTTGATTAGGCTGGTTTTAACATCTGGACAACATCTTTTAGGGCATAGGAATTTGTGGGAAAAGGGGGAAAGGGAGAGAAAACAAAGATATGTATGTGTGTGTGTGTGTGTGTGTGTGTGTATGTGTGTGTTATAAGCAAAAATAAAAGGACAATTTAAAAATGGAAGTAGTTAAGCTAGCTCTATAGTCTGTTTTTAGTGTTACTTTACTGGTAAAGTTGTGGCCTTTTCTGACATTGAACTATTTGGTAGAGTCAACACCTTGAGTAGCCCTGGCTTCTGTGGATGTGGATACTACATCAAGTGCAGAAGCAGTTAGTCAGTCAGTCAATATTTTATAAGTACCTACCTTGCCCTAAGTTCTGGGGATACAGAGAGATAAAAGACAGTCCCTGCTCTCAAGGAACTCAACAATCTAACTGGGGAGACTACACCTTACTTTGTATCTGCTTTGGCGATATTTTGTGTATTGTTACTTATGTGCATGTTGTTTTTTTCATTAGATTGTAAATATCTTGAGGGCAAGAAACTTTCATTTTCTGTAGCTCCCAGCAGTGCTGGCATGTCCTAAAAACTTGTTGGTTGATTGATTGAAATCATTGGCCACATGTGAAAATGTATGTTTCATTCCTTCAAATGAGATATTATTTGCAAGGCACTTAGCACAGTGCCTGACATACAGAAGGCTGAATACTTGTTTATTGACTGACAAAAAATGTTAATTCTTGATTTTGTTTCTTGATTATTTGTTTCAGATTCATTATGTGTAGGTTTGCATTGGTGACTACCCTAGTATATAAATATACCTGTGGAGAGAATAACTAATTTGGTTCTATAATATTAGCTAGCATTTGGCATGTGAGTCAGAAAAGCAAGGAGCCAATCTGGATTTAGGCAAGTCCTTCAGTCTTATGATGTCTTATCAAGAAGAGTTAAGTGGGTTTTCCCTGAGGCACTTGGCTCCTGGAATAATTGATCAAATCTTCCAAAGGGACTGAAAGGTTGAACCTGTACCCAACAGGGGGTTAAAGTTATCTGGCTTCTTAATGAACTTCACTCAGGTATAATGATTCTTCCTGAACACTTGGCACATATGGAGGCTTAGAGAAACACTTTCATCAGATAGTTTTCTCCCTGTACATCTTGTTGAAAGACTGTGTAATAGTTCAGGAAATCAAGATGTCGTTCAGGGATTCTTTTGGGGTATGTCCTCATGAAAGTCTGTCAGTAACATTGGCATCTTGGTAATGAAGTTCTTGTAGTCTAGGAAATTTCTTCCTTTTAAAAATGTGCTTAAGGTATTGATTTTGCTGAAAATTTTGAAACAGAAAATTTTTAAAGGATGGATGTTCAAGAGAGTGGCCATTTCAAGCATATAGGCTGTGTCCTTTTTCATTTCATTATGGGAATGGTAACATAGTGAAAAGATTTTGGATTACAAGTCAGAGGACCTGAGTTTGTGTCTTGGTTATGCCACTTATTATCTGTGTGACCTTGGACAGATCAGCTAACCTCTCTGGGCCTCAGTCTCCTAATCCATAAATTGAGAGGGTTATACTAGGTGATTTTTAAGATTCCCCTCTAACTCTAAAACAATGATTCACTGGCTCTATGTATTAAAATACAAAAGTCAGTTACATTGGATGTCCCTTCCTGAATTCCCTGTGGGCATTTTTTTAATATGTTTCTCTCTATACCTATCAAAAAGATAATGCCCGTGAGATATAGTGCGATTTTCTGTTTCCGTGTGAGTCCTAGTAATCTTTAAGAAAGAGGTGGCCTGAATTTCTCAAGAGAAAAAAACAAACATATTTTCAAAATCAATTCTTAAAAAAAGGATTGCAGGATCATAGATTTAGAGCTGGAAGGGACCTTAAAGTTTATCTCATTTTGAAACTGAGAAAACTGAGGCCCGGAATAGTTAAAAACTGGCCCATTGTGGTGTAGGTAGACTACAAAATTCTTTCTACTATATGCCATGTTGAAAAAGGTGGGATGATAGAACTAAAGAAATAGTTAAAAATGATTAATAATAATAACATATTGTATGAATAATAAAATGACATGCATGGTCTTATTTGAGCCTTATAACAATCTTATGAGGTAGGTACTACTGATATTATTATCTCTGTTTTATAGATAAGTAAACTGAGGCTTGAAATGAAGGGGTTTAGAGAAAGGATAAGCTTAGCCCAGATCATCTTCCTAAGGCACAAATCTGACCAAGTCACTTGTCTGCTTAAGAACCTTCAGTGGCTCCCTGTTACTTTTAGGACAGGAGTTCTCTTTTATGTCATGGATTTCTGGCTGTCTGATGAAGCCTAAGGATCCTTTTTCAGAATTTTTTTTTTTGGCAATTGGGGTTAAGTGACTTGCCTAGGGTCACACAGCTAGTAAGTGTCAAGTGTTTAATCTGAGGCTGGATTTGAAATCAGGTCCTCCTGACTTCAGGGCTGGTGCTCTATCCACTGTGCCACCTAGCTGCCCCTCAGAATGTTTTTAAATGTAAAGGATACATAGTATTACAAGGGAAGCCTGTATTGTATGTATTGACATACAATTATTAAAATGTTAAAAAAAGAAGTTCAAGTCCCTATGTTAAAATGCAAATACAAATACTCCTTAGCTTGGCATTTCAGGTCCCTTGTAGTCTGGCTCAAACTGAGATTATTTTACATTGCCTCTCTTCATGCACTCACATTTCTGCTAAATGAGCTGCTTGTTCTTCCTTGAACTTCATTTCTCATTGACTCCATGAGTGTTATGCTCCCTTGTCTGTACTCTGGCATATAGTAGGTGCTTAATAAATATTTATTGACTATGACTATGAACTTGTCATTCTATCTCCCACCTTTGTGCCTTTGCATTGGTTGCCCCCATATTGGAATGCACACCACTCCTCATCTCTGCCTCTTAGAATTCCCAGATTCTTTCAAGGAGGGCTGGGGTGGGGTGGGGCGGGAAGACATACCACAGAAATCCTTTTCTCCCACCCTAACCCACCACCGGTCCAGAACCACTGGGATCTCTCCTCCTCACCTCCAACTCATTGTAAACATTTCATCTATCCCCACCTCTAGGGGGAAAGGGCTCAGTGCCCACTTTACCCTGACCTTGGGGCCTCTCCCTCCTTCCCACTAGTTAGGAGTTTGTCTACTTTACCCCACCCTGGCTGTAAGACAGATTTGGCTACTCATAAAACTTTTAGCAGGAAGTTAACTATAGTCCTTCTAGCAAGATGGAGGACCTCTGGGCATTACCATCTGACCTCCCCCACCCTCTCTCCGCCCCATGCCCTAAGGACTTCCAGGCTTTTCCATTTGCTCTTCCATTGTGCCCTATTAACCTTTGGGCCTTAGCATCTTCTGGGCCACTGCATCTGACTGCCCAATGGACATTACCAGGGGTTTTTTTCTTCACCCTAGAGCTTAATCTTTTTTCTTCATTGATTGGAATTTGAATTCTTGAGAGGAAGAACTATATCGTTTATCTGTTTGTATCTCCAACAATTAGTACCTGGCAAAGAGTAAGCACTTAATGAATGCTTTTTCATTCATTCAAGGCTTAGTTCACAATGCTACCTCCTATGGGAAAGCCTTTCCTGATCCCATTAATTGTTACTATTCTTTCCATCTTAATCATGTATATGCTTATCTATTTACATGTTGACCCCCTGAGTGTAATATAAGTTCCTTATATTTATTTCTTTTCTCACTGAGTTTAATACCTGGCTCATAGTCTCACTCTCCACCCCAACTCTTTTTCTAATCCTAGAAAATTTCATTACGTGTATTTACTTATATATATATGTATATGTTGTGTCCCTCATTAGAATGTAAACTCCTTGAAGATAAGAACTGATTAATTTCTGTCTTTGTATCCCCAGTGCAAGGTGCCTGGAACATAGGAGGCACTTAATAAATGCTAGTTGATTAAGTCACTCAATTGTACAGTTAATTGGATTCATAACTGGTTAACTAGACACAAGGAGTTTTTAAATGGTTGAATGTCATCTTGGAGGGCAGTCTCCAGTGGAGTGCCCCAGGGATTTCTCCTTGCTCTTATGGTGTTCAGTATTTTTATCATTGATTTGCACTGAGACATATAAAGTATTTTTTTTTTCCTGCAACTTTACAGATAACACAAAGCTGGAACAAATAGCTAATGGGTTGGATAAGACAGTTAGGATCTATCTGTATGAACTGGGACAATTGGCCATATAGAATTTGGTGAAATTTTTGAGGGCTAAATGTAAAATTCTACACTTTCAATTTCATAAGTACAAGATGGGAGAGGTAGACAAAAGTTGATCTGAAAACACTAAGTAAATTATCTCTTTTACTTGCTGTAAAATTTCAACTCCTTTAACTTCTATTAATAGATTCACATTTTCCAGCCCATTGGTCACACTGCTGTGGACTAGCTTGCTACAGCTTTATAATTACCTTACTGTGTTTCAATATATCACATGGTCATTAAAAAGTAAATTATCTAAGTCCCATGCATTAAGTCAGTTTATCATGTATGGGTCTAGATCTTCAAAACAAGGATGAGGGCTAAAGAACAGAGATAAGAGAACAGATATAAAATTATATATTTTTAGAAATTCTGGAGTACATTATTTTCCCCTAGTTCATTTCAGTTGTATTATTTTATTATAAAATTACCCCCTCCTCCCATGATCATTTCCATATACATAGCAAAATAAAAAGAGAGAATTGTATGAGGAACTATAGATCTTTATTTTATGCCATTTGCTCTTTTAAAAATTATATAATACACTCTACACATTACTTTCAAGACTGTCCTGCTTGCCTGTGCTTCTTTCTGAACTTCTTTCTGTCCTATGCATTTTAAAATGTTTCAGTGGTCTTTTTTTTATCAGGGTATCACTGTTATGGATAGTTATGTGTCGCTGTGGATAGAGTGCTGGGCTTGGAGTCAGGAAGACTCCTCTTCCTCAGTTCAAATCTGGCCTCAGACACTTATTAGCTGTGTGACCCTGGGCAAATCACTTAATCCTATTTGCTTCCATTTATTTCATCATCTGGAGAAGGAGCTGGAGAAATGGCACTCCAGTATCTTTGCCAAGAAAGCCCCCAATGGATTCACAAAGAGTTGGATGTAACTGAAAAATAATCATTCACTTTTACTAACACCTATTCTGTTTCTCACCCCCTGCCTCCCAATTAAAATCTGAGAACAAAAACATCAATAAAAGAATACCTTATAACAAATAAACTTAGTCAAACAATACATATCCACATAGTGGCTATGTGTAAAAATTTGTGTCTCTTTCTACTTGTTGAGTCCATTGCCTATCTGTGAGGAATAGGGTAACATACTTCACCCAAAAGCAGTGTGTGTGTGTGTGTGTGTGTGTGTGATCCTCCTTTTATCTGGTTGCTATAAAAGTGAGATCTATCTGATGCTTGCTTCTCCTACCCATTATTTCTCTTCTCATGCTCTGCAGTTATAATAACTCAAGTTCTACCACTCTTTTCCTCCTTTCTATAGACTGGTGTATTCCTTTTAATTTGCCTCCTTTTCCCCCTTTTAAAGCCCTTTGGGGGGAAAAATACACTCCCTCTGACTTTTGTTTTTCTTACTTAACTAACTCAATACCATTAGAGGACATCAAGGTTCTGAAGGAATACTTATTTCTTCTCCTCCTATTAGAATGTCAGCACTATATCATACAATTCCTTCCATTTGCTCAAATTTATTTTTCTAAGTCTTAACTTGTGTTTGCATTTCAAAGTGACTACTCAACTCTGTTATTTTCATTAGAAATGCTTGGAAGTCTTCTATTTCATCAAAGATCCATTTTCCTCTCTTGTAGGATTATATTCATATTGGCAGAGTAAGTTATTTTTGGTTGGAAGTCTATCTTTTTTGCCTTTTGGAATGTTGTATTTCAAGAACTTCTCTCATTTATAGTGGAAGTTTCCAGGTCTTGTGTGATCCTGATTGTGATTTTTTGGTACTTGAACTGCTTCTTTCTAAATGTGTGCTGTATTTTTCCTTTGATGGAGGAGTTCTGGATTTTGGATATGACATTCCTGGGACATTTCCTTTTGAGGTTTCCTTCAGAAGGTGATAGATGGATTTTTTTTCTGTCTGTGTTTTATTTCTTTGTTCTAATAGATCTGGGAAGTTTTTGTATATAATTTCAGTAACTATAGTATCCAGGCTGTTTTTTTCTTCTTTTTTTGATCATGTTTTTGTAGAGTTTAGTGATTCTTTTTAAATTTTTTTTATTTATTTAATTTTTAATTTATGGAATGGAACAAACATTTCCATAACATAGTACAATTAAAAAAAAATGATTGTACACAAAACTGCTAATCTATTCTATAGAACCTGCTATTCCTTTTAAATATATAATAATGTTATCATGTACATTTCTTTTTTTCCCTCCTTCCTGGCCTAGAGATGGCTACCATTAGACACAAATATGTATATATATGTAAAATCATTCTATACATATTTCTATTTATCAGTTCTTTCTCTGGATGCAGATGGTGTCATCCTTCATACATCCTTCGCTGTTAATTTGGGTATTTATAATAGTCAAAATGACTTATTTGCCCAAAGTTATTCTTAAAACAATATTGCTGTTATTTATACAACATTCTCTTTCTTGTGCTCATTTCACTTTTCATTATTTCATGCAAGTCTATCCATATTTTTCTAACATTATTTAGTTTATTATTTCTTATAGCACAGTAGTATTCTATCACCATCATATACCACAATTTGTTCAGCCATTCCCCAATTGGTGGGCATCCCTCCAATTTCCAATTCTTTACCATGACAAAAAGAGTTGCTATAAAAATTTTAGGACATATAGATTATTTTCCTGTTTTCCTAATCATCTTTGGAAATAGATCTAGTAGTGATATTGCTGGGTAAAGGGTATAGGCAGTTTAATAACTCTTTGGGCATAATTCCAGATTGCTCTCCAAAATGTTTGGGTCAGTTCACAATTCCACTAACAATGAATTAGTGTCTTAATTTTTCCACATCCCCTCAACATTTGTTGCTTCCCCCTTTAATCATTTTAGCCAGTCTGATAGGTATAAAATGATATCTCAAGATCTTGCTTTTCTCTAATCAATAATGATTTAGAGCATTTTTATATGACTGTAAATTGTTTTGATTTCTGTTCATATCCTTTGACCATTTATTAATTGGGGAATGACATCAATTTTATGAAATTATTTCAATATTTGAGATATGAGACCTTTATCTGAGAAACTGTATATAAAAAATTTCCCCCAATTTTTGTGTTTTATTTGTACACTTTTAAAATTTAATGTAATCAATGTTATCCATTTTATACCTCACTCTGTTCTCTATCTCTTGTTTATTCATAAATTATTTACCTAGCCATAAGTCTGATAAATAATGTGCTTCATGTTCTTCAAATTTTCTTGTAATATCTTTCTTCATATCTAGCTCATGTATCCATTTTGACCTTATCTTGGTAAATGATATAAGATATTGGTCTATTATCAGTTTTTGCCATACTGCTTTCTAGTTTTCCCAACAATTTTTTCCAAATAATGAATTTTTATTCCCAAATCTCCAGTCTTTATACCTGTCAAATAGGTTACTGTAATTATTTGCTGCTATAAATTGTATGTCTACTCTGTTCCATTGATCTACCTTTCCAATTCTTAGCCAGTTTCAGATAGTTTTGATAATTACCGCCTTATAATATAGTTTGAAATCTGGTACTGTTAAACCTCTTACTTTTTTTTTTCATCATTTCCCTTGATGCTCCTGACTTTTTGTTCTTCCAAATGAATTTTGTTTTTATTTTTTCTAATTAAGTAAAATAATTTTTTTGGCAATTGAATTGGAATGGCATTGAATATATAAATTAGTTTAGGTAAAATTGTCATTCAGTGATTCTTAAATTATCTCCTCCTGATCTCTTTTCTAGGTCACTTGATTTTGATATCAGATGTCTTAGTTTTCCTTTATTTTTTCCAGGTTTTGATTTTGTTCTAATATTTTTGTTGTCTCATAGAGTCATTGATTTCTGTTTGGTCTTTTCTAAATTTTAAGAAGTCTGTTATTTGGATAAGGCTCACTACTTTGTCTTCTAAGCTATTGATTTTCTTTCCAGCTCTTTCCTCCAGAGATTTTATTCTTTATCCCTTGCTTCATTTCTTTTAGATAATCATATAGTCCTTATAGAAAGTCCACTTTTTCCTTTGAGTCTTTAGTTGTTGTGGAGTTAATCTCTTCTAGGTTTTTTTGGGGGGGGGAGAAGGAACATGTTTAGATCTATTATAATTTTTCATAGATTCTATATTTTTAGCTTGTTTATCTCTCCAGCCTTAGTTTATGAATTAAGGGTTTGTGCCAAGGTTAAGCACCACACCTTCCCCTTCCTACTATACTTTTCTTTTTTTTTTTGGTGGGATGGGGCTAGTAATCAATGGTGGGGAACTTGTGGTTTTGAGGCCACATGTGGTCCTCTAGGTCCTCAAGTGCAGCCCTTTGACTGAATCCAAACTTCACAGAACAAATCCCCTACTCACGAAGAGCAATATATTTCAGTACTCGCTGAATCAGACTTTGTTCATCACTGTTCTGGAGAAACACTGGGAGATCAGGCTGATTCCATGATCATCTGGAATTGGAATTCATGCCTGATTACGCACAATGAGACTTCAGAGCAGAGAGGTGGAAGGGGGTGAAGTACAATGTCCTAAGATGTATTCTAGGTTCCTGGGCCTGTTCTAGAGTCAATATAATTAGGTCTCAAATATCTGTAGGGTTCTCTTGTATAGAGGAAGGTCCTAGAGACTTTAGAGGAACCTGAATCAGTGTTTTCTCTTGTAGTAGTGAGGATGACCAGTTGCTAGGGGAGGAGAGGATAGTTATCATTGCCTGACTTTGGCCTTCTCTCTGATGCTGACTTACAGAATAATGAATGACTTACAGAATGAGATGACTTCTCTAAAGCCTTTGTCTGAAGAACTGATGTTAAAAATGTCTCTTAACTTCCTTGATAAGTGATTTTAAAATCTCAAATCATTTAATCAGTGAAAAGTCTCTGTAAGCTACTATTGCAGGGTTCAGCTAAAGGCAGGTATATAAATAAGAATTTTTTTTTTTTACAAGCACTTAAACCCTTAGATTAACCTTGAGATTTCTAAATTATTTTTAAAGACAACAGAAGTCAGCTAAAACTACTTCAATAAAAATTGATTTTCTTTGTGGCTGATTTAGAAACATTTGTATTTTATTGGTTTAGATGGTACACCATCCACTACAGGACAGATATTTTCTCATACCCTTAAGGAATCATTTATAATATTTTGAAAAGCCTGGAATCTGCTTTTAGCTACGTATCATGGGCTTTGGCTGGACAGTTTTGTGGAGGCAGTCCAACCTACCAAACAAACACTGCACACCTGGAGGATTTTTGTGGGAGTATCCTTTGAACAACGAATAAATCACTTCAGATTGTTGTGTGGTTTTAGCCTATTCATGAAGTTGTACAGTGGATATATTTAAAAACTTTGGGTTTTTAAGAAGTCTTATGTACAGATAATATGTCATATATAGTATACATACATATTTCATGTATATACTGCATGTATATATTTACATATTTGCATGTGTATATTCGCACACATATGTCTATATATTTTTTCCCCTTCTCAGACCTCAGCTGGATTTCTAAAGTGCAAGTGAACCAGCCAGCAGTTTTAAGGCGTGCAGAGCAAATCCAAACTCGAAGAACTGTGAAAAAGGATTGGCAAGTAAGTGTTGTTGAACATTCTATATTTTTTTTGTCTTAAAATACTTAGACTCTTCCTTTAAGGTTGTAATATTGAATTTTGCTCAATATTCTGAAGCTTATATATGTGTATGTGTGTGTGTATATGTGTATGACTCATTAGTTAAGAGGAGAGTCCTGGATACATTAGAAGAACCTGAACCAGTCTTCTTTCTCGTATCCTGGAGGATTACCTATCCTTGGTCTATGATGTTTGGTTTAGAGAAAAGGTGATTGGTTTAGAGAAAGATAGCGTGTTTATGCAAAGTAAACATTTTATTACTCTTTAGTGGCAAAGCTGCAAATGACTTTGTGACATAAATTGTATTTTTTCCAAATGTACATCCATTGGCTGCTTTATATTTTAACTATATAGCAATACATTCTGAATCTGTTTAGTTACTGTTGTGGCTCTTAGTTATAAGAATTGACTTCCTTTGACCATCTTCATTTGATCTTTAGCATCTTAAGGACATGTGTTTATTTTACCTGCTTTTTTCCCCAAATAATTCTTGTAATCCAAAGAGCTCAATTTCATGAATAATGAATAAATAACTGCTTTTAACCACTCCTATTGGGTTCTAGGACCAGAGAATGTAGTCTTAATTTCATGAGATATACACAACATTTGAACCTTTTAGGAAGTTTGTGTTTGAGTCTTCTGGGGTACGATTTCATACTTCAAACTGAACCATGTTCAGTTTAAAGTTCTTGAGGTGAAATTATTCCTATAAAATATGAGTGTTATTTTTAAAGTCAAAATATAATCAAATGGAAAACCCATGGAACATCTGTGTTCAACCATTTTTTATAGTGTTTGTCATTTTAGGGGTCATAGGATTTTTTATCTGAAATGGACCTTAGAGGTCATCTAACACAACCTCCTCATTTTATGGATGAGGAAATGAGACTCAGAAAGATTAAAAGGTCAACCCAAAATCATGGAGGTAGTAGTGACTTGTGGGTTTTGAAGATAGGTACTGACTCCAAATCCATCGTTTTTTCCTTTATATCCCACATAACTGTAAACAAAGCATGACATTAAAATAAGATTGAAGAAACTTTTATATTTACTGTAATCTCATATTCTGTGTAGTGATATGGATGAAGAGGCCAGATAGGTGTAGTATAGGCATACTGCCTGACATTTAGTGGATGCTTAATAAAGGGTTAATGATTGATTCAGTGGTGATGGGGGTGGGGGAGATAGGACACAGGAGAGGTGATGTAGAAGAGGTTTCAGATTGAACTATACAGTTCAGATGTTGAGACCTATGAACTATATCTAGAGAGGTGAATAGATTTGGGGGACTTGGGTTTGAATCCTGACTCTGACACTCATCACCTTAGGCAAAGCAATATACCTAATGAGAGGGTTGGACTAAATGGCCTTCTAAGGTCCCTAGAGAGCTCTAAATCTATGATGCTATGATTCTTTGCTTTTATCTTGGTTTTCCTTGGATTTTAACTTTTAATTAAACAGTGTTTAAAGTTTAACTTTTAGGTGAACAATATAGTCTACGTCTGAATATTCTTTTGAAGTGAAGACATCAAATTTTAGCATTTATACTTGCTTATATGATTCTGTAATAATTTGACCAAAAGTGCCTTTTTTTCCTATATGATTTTTTCCTCTTTTTCCTTAAAACAGGCTGCTTGGCTTCTGAAAGCTGTTACGTTTATTGATCTCACTACACTTGCAGGTGATGACACTCTATCAAATGTTCAGAGGCTTTGTTACAAAGCCAAGTATCCAATCCGGGAAGATCTTTTGAAAGCTTTGAATATGCAAGATAAAGGTAATGCCCTCTAAAATATATAGTTTATAATGAGTAAACATGAGACTCAACTGAGTTATAAAATAAAATTATAATAATGAAAAATTCCTTTTCAACAACTAGCCTGAAGCAATGAAAGAACATTTTTTTTGGAGTCAGATGCCCTGTGTTCAAATCCCATGTCTGATGCTTAAGACTTCTATGATTTTGAGCAACTTGCTTAGTCTGGGCCTCAGTTTCTTCCTCTGTAAAATAAGGAGATTGGATGAGATGGCCTCCAAGGTCCCTTCTAACTCTACAACAATGCTATGTTATCCTACCCCGAGGCCATAAATTTCTATGCCAATGTTATTTGCCTGTCTTAATATTCATTCCCACCCCAATCTGGTAAAAATTTCCAATACATATAGCTAAATACAATGCCTGGCTGAGTTTCACTACTTTACTTCTTGAGGAAACAATTTGGTTGGTTCCTCTAGAGAA
This sequence comes from Vombatus ursinus, assembly GCF_900497805.2. Taxonomy (NCBI): domain Eukaryota; kingdom Metazoa; phylum Chordata; class Mammalia; order Diprotodontia; family Vombatidae; genus Vombatus; species Vombatus ursinus. The sequence goes on along the minus strand of NW_020954608.1, from coordinate 49,139,498 downwards.
TGGAGCCAGAGTTTTTCTTGTGGCACCCTCTAATACCTGTTTCTATTAGTTGTGAGATTTTTGCTTCAGAGGCAGTTTGGTGTGGTAGATAGGAAAGCTATCCTTAGAGTTGGGAAGACCCAGGTTCAAGTTCTACCTTTCACACAGACTGACTGTGGATAACTTCTTGGTAGCTTGAGCACTGTACTTGGCATCAAAAGTTTGAATCCTATCTGAAATCCTTATGAGCTGTGTGACTTTGAGCAAGTCATTTAATCTTTTTGGGCCTCAGTTTCCTCCTCTGTAAAATGAGGGGATGAGACTAGATGACCTCTTTGTGAGCCTTATGAACAGTGGCTGATCCACATTCTTAGGAGGTGTTTTCTCACTGGGTGTTACACAGATCTAGACCTCACCTCCCAAAAGCACAAGAGGATTTCTGGTGAAAGGGATAGGGGGATGTAATTCCCTCTGGAATCCCAACTCAGTTTGTTTCACCGTTAACACACAGGTAACACCATTTGTTGGGTAGGAGAACACAGGAGGGCTCCTAACACTAACAGCTATTCTAACATAGGTTCACTTTTGATCTGGTCAGACAGGAAGACGACTTCGGAGGGGTTAAATAAGCTTACTTTATTCTAGTCTAGTCTAGTCTTCTCTAAATGGTTGCTGATAATAGGAGCACCAACTCCTGCAGCATTCCCTAATCACACTTCTTGCAAGGGAGGGCAAGAATAGGAGTACAACTCCTCATTCCCTAAGCCTCAATGGGGGCTGGTTGAGGCAAACACAGATTACCCCCAAGCCTTGATGGAGGCCGATCAAGGCAGGTACATGTATTCCTCTATGCATTATCCAAATCCAAAATGGGTTCCCCACTCACTGACCAGTGGCCAATTGATTTATAGGGCAACAGACAAAGAAGGCATCTTGCCAACATCAAGCTCACAGGTTAACTTTAGCAATATTGTCATGACCTAGCACAGTGCAGGCATACATTATATCACCCCTTTAACTCTACTGCGACTGCATGGTAGAAGTTGTTTTCAACCATAATTCGTGGGAAATATCATCTAGAATCCTGGAACTATTATCTAAAAAGGAACAACAAAATCCTCCTTATACACACTAAAATTCACCTTATTTACACAGTTGATGCAGTCATAGGATTTAGTCATAAATGGTGACTTTCTAAGGTGATAATAAAGTATCTATGAAAATGTGACCATACTAGGTGATGGTCTCTAAGGTCCCTTTAAGATCTAGGGCTATGATCCTGTGATGTGAAAATTAGTCCTCTAAGTTTATCAGAAATGAAGCAATGTTATGGGTTAACCCCAAAGAAGCCATGACTCTGAGGGCCATTAAAAGGCTTTGTTTCTAGCTTGTGCAAGAAGAACAGTGACCCTGAGAGGGAACTGCTCTTGTGGAAGAAGAGGCTTTCTCTCTCTTTCTTCTCTCTATTCTCCTGATTGACCATGTTGCTTTAGGCAGTCACCTATGTGGTAGGAGACAATCCATCCACTACGGAGCTGAGATGAATGCTTGGGACAGGAATACATAGAGAGAGGTGGTCATTTGAGGTAGTTAGTGGTTTTGAGGAATGAGAACCCTGACAGAAGAGGAGATAGGCAGCTATGAAAGGAGCAGACCTTGGGAGCTCAGCTGAGCAAACCACCCAGAGATGCTGCATATAAGGACAGCTGCATGATGTGTCTATGAAGAAAGCAAGCACTAATGAGCCCTGCAAGCACTAATGAGTACCAGGTGTTGACAATTGCTTTTACTCATGTGTATGCTGCATCTACAATGGGACTCCAAGTTTAACCCCACTTTTTCTGTGGACATTGTGTGTATTTACAGGAGAGTTTATCCTAGATTCATGGGGGAATGTTTTGTAGCTACTCTTTTTACTATGCCATCTTAGTAAATGCCTTTGCTAAGAGCTAATTATGACTATTGGCTAATTGTTAATGGATAATACACTAGTTGGGTCTTTTATAAGTAGGACTAATCACTAACAAGGTTAACCCTAGAGCTTGAGCTATTTGCTCTTCCCTGGGGACCCAACCTACAAAACTGTGAATGGGAGATCAGGAATAACCCAGAGTGGAGGTAGGTTGTTACATTAGAATCATAGACTCCAATTAATAAATGATAGGAGGATATGAGCAGGCAAAGACAAAGAAATTAAAGTTATCTATAGTCATATGAAAAATGCTCTAAATCATTATTGATTAGAGGAATCAAATTAAAACAATTCTGAGGTACCACCTCACACCTATCAGATTGGCTAATATGACAGAAAAGAAAAATAAGTGTTGGAGAAGATGTGGGAAAATTTGAACATTAATGCATTGTTGATGGAGTTGTGAACTGATTTAACCATTCTGGAGAGCATTTGGAACTGTGCCCAGAGAGCTATAAAACTGTGCTCTTTTGATCCAGCAGTACCACTACTAGCTCTATATCCCAAAGAGATCATAAAAAAGGGAAAAGGACCCACATGTACAATATATTTATAGCAGCTCTTTTTTTGTCATGGCAAAGAATTGGACATTGAGGCGATGCCCCTCAATTGGGGAATGCCTGGACAAGTTGTGGTGTATGAATGTAATGAAATATTATTCTGCTATAAGAAATCATGAGCAGGATGTTTTCAGAAAAACCTGGAAAGGTTACATGAACTGATGCTCAGTGAAGTGAGCAGAACCAGAAGAATATTGTTTATGGTAACAGTAACATTGTGTGATGATCAACTATTATAGACTTAGCTCTTCTCAGCAATGCAATGATACAATTCCGAAAGACTCATGATGGAAAATGTTATCCACATCCAGAGAAAGAACTGTGGAGTCTGAATACAGATTGAAGTATACTATTTTCTCTTTTTTGTTTTTTGTTTTTTCTTTCTTTCTCGTGGTTTTCCCACTTTTGTTTTGATTCTTCTTTTACAACATGACTAATATGGAAATATGTTTAACGTGGTTGTACATGTACAACCAAATCTAACTACTTGCTGTCTTGGGAAGGGGGATAAGGGAGGGAGAAAAAATTTGAAACTCAAAATCTTATAAAAATGAATGTTGAAACTATCTTTACATGTAATTGGAAAAAAAATGCTATTAAGTGGGGGGAAAAAAGAATTATAAGCCATAACACCTAAGAGTGGGAAGAAAGACAGAAGCAATGAATTGAGCATTTATTAATCATGTTCTGTGTGCCAGGCACTATACTAAACACTTTACAAATGTAATCTTATTTGATCCTCACAATAACCATGGGAGGCAGCTAAAATTATTATCCCCATTTTACAGTTGAGTAAACTGAGGCAGAGGTTAAGTGACACCCCAGAAGAAGTCAGATCTTTCTGACTCCAGGCTCAGTGCCCTGTCCACTCTACCACCTAACTTCCTCTAAGAGGACAACTTAGGAGTCATCTGCCCATTTTATAGATGAGAACAAAGGACTTGCTCAAGCATTTAGCACTAGTTGTGGTAGAGCCAGGACTAGAAACCTCAGTCTTCTTATTCCTGATCTGTTGCTCTTTGCCATACTGCCCTTTGATTTTTAGGGACAATTTCTTCCAAAGAGGTTTGAGGTTACAGGGGAAATTTCTATGCTCCCCAATTTCCAAATCTGTTTCCTATTTCCATACAAATTAAGCCATTATGTGGCTCTGAATTAATGAGGTTGACTCTGCAACCACATGAAAATCAGTTTTATTGTTTTATGAAGGAAGGTTAAGGCATTTATTAAATACGATTTGCCAGTTACTATGCTAAGCACTGGGAATAGAAATACAAGCCAACAAGCTAGTTCTTACTCTCAAGGAACTTACATTCTAATGGGGCAAAACAACAGATAAAACAGAACCAAAAAATGAGAAGGGGAGGGCTTTAGAGTCATGGTTTGGAAATGGACAGAAAGTGAAATCATCACTCATATATACGGTATATTTTCTAAAGACTGAGTTCACAATAAACTTTTAACTGTAAAATACCAATGGGAAATGTTCGGTCATTTTATATGCCAACTCTTTAAATGATATTGAGCCATATTTTCCCCATGGGTTATATGAAGGACTTTTGAAGGGTTCATAAAGTCAGAGAATCCTTTTAAGCCAGAGGCTCTTACCCTTGTGTGTGTGTGTGTGTGTGTGTGTGTGTGTGTGTGTATGTGTGTGTATGTGTGTGTATGTATGTGTGTGTGTTAGTGTTATGGATCTATTCAGCAGTCTGGTGAAGCTTAGGGACTTCTCAGAATAATATTTTTAAATGTACAAAATAAAACACATAGGATTGCAAAGGAAGTCAATTAAATTAACAGACAGTTATGAGAATATTAAATAACAAGTTTGTGGACCCTGAGTTAAAAATACATTTCTGAGAGACCTTAGAATTTACCTAATTGTTTTACAGATGACAACAGTAAGGTCATAAATTCAAAGAATTAGAGCTGGAAGGGATTTCACATGGAAGTTACTTACCCAAGGTTTCACAGCTAAATGTAGTAGAATTGATGTCAAGGGTAGATTTTATTCCAACAATAGAAATGTTTCTTGGCTTCATAAAGCTTTATCATGATGGGTAGCATTGGAAATTTTGAGTTATTACGAGCTAGATGTAATTTATGTAGACCTAGGACTTTTGAAAACTTGATTTGTCATAGTGTTTTAATGAGAACAATGTCACCTTATACTTGTAAAATTTGGGAGTAGAATGCTATAAATAAACTATATATAATGCTATAAATAATTTTTTATTGTTTAATGAAGACTAGGGTCCATTGTTTTAGATTTTCCAGTGGGTATTCATCATAGTGATGAATTATTATTACAATTTCCATACCAGTTTCACATTCCTTCCAAGCTTAATTTGGGGATCAAAAAAGTGCAATTCTGATGTTCAAACTTAAAAGAATATTATTTTACATTTATTCCATTTACATTTCAATTTATTAGATTTGGCTTAACATTATAGCCTGTCAAAATCTTTTTGGAAGCTAACTCTCAGCCTGCGTACTGTTTCTGCCAACTTTCTGTCATTTGCAAATTTGATAAGCATGCCATCTATGACTTTATCACAGTGATTGATAAAAATGTTAACTGGAAAAGGGCCAAGCACAGATCCCTTGGGCTTGGGGGAGAGGTACACTACTGGAGACATCTTTCGTAATTGACACCAAACCATTAATGGCTACTTTTAGGGCCTGGCCATTTAATGAATTCCAAATCAACCCAATTGTACTACCATGTAGGCTACATTTCTCCATATTTTCTTTAAGAATGGCATGTGAGATTTTACCAAATGCTTTGCTAAAATCTAGGTATGTTCTATCTGTATCCTTCTGTTCTATTAGTTACTTCATAAAAAGAAATAAACTCAGTCTAGCTTAGACCTATTATTCTTGATTGTGTCATTGACTTCTTGCCATCACTATTTCCTTTTCTTATATGTGTATTATCCCAGAATATTGCCAGGAATTGAATTGAAGCTCATTGGACTATAGTTTTCAGAACCCTCTACTCTTTAAAAGAAAAAAATCAGGACATTTGCCCTTTTCTAATCTTGTGGTACCTTCCATTTTCCATGATCTTTTAGAGATCAATGAGAGTGGCTCAGCAATCACACCTGACAATATCTTGGAGAATCATTATCCTTTCTGCATCATAGGAGTTGGGGTGCAGAGCCCCCATGATCTGGAAAATTCATGTAAAATTTTTTGGCCCTCCCTTCCTACCAGAGAAGTTTGGATTTTTTCTTTTTCTTTTATGGGGTGTTTGCAGTACCTTATTGTAAAATATGGGATCAGTATTTGGTCATAGGCTCTGTGTTATCTGCAGCTTCTGCAAAACTCCTCCAAAATTCCCGTTTGATGTCTTATGCCGACTAACTATGTATCAAAGTCATGATGTGGAAGGGATAACTGTAATTCACTTAATCCTGGTGACTTGAATTTACCAAAGGCAGCTAATCAAAGATGACCTGGAGTCAGGAAGACCTGACTCAAATCTGGGCTCAGACACTAACTGTGTGACTCTGGGCAAGTCACTTAGCCCCATTTGTCTCAGTTTCTTCATCTACAAAATGAGCTAGAGAAGGAACTTTGCCAAGAAAACCCCAAATGGGGTCGCAAAGAGTCAGAGAAGACTGAAATGACTGAATAACAGCTTATATTCTTCAAAGACTGTAATCTGTGACTTGCTGCTTATAGTATCAGCTGGAAAATATTGTTGAAAATGTGGGACTTTGTCTCAGGGACAACCTTGGGATCATTAAAAGCATTTCCCAATTTTCTAAAGGCAAACCGACTTACTCATTCCCTTCTGTTCAATTCTGGGCTCAACTTGTTGTCCACAAGCAATGTATGGATGGACCAACTTGAGGAGTTACCTGTTCAACAGCACGTGATAGTCTGAATGCTAGACATTCTTTATTCATTTAATTTTTTAGTGTGGAGGGCTAGACTGTACTCTTGTGAGTGACCATGAGTCACATTTAGTGTTAGACCAGTGTTAGAGGGCTTGACATTCCTGTTTGCAGTTAACATTATACTGATTACACCTGGAGGACTTTCCCATTGATAGCAGGGATTCTCAATGTTTTTTGTGTCATAGACCCCTTGGGTAGTCTGGTGAAGCCTGTGGACTCTTCAGTATGTATTTTTAAATATATAAGATAAAATACATAGGATTAAAAGGCAGCTAGGTAGCATGCTGGGCCTGGAGTAAAGGAGGACTTGAATTCAAAGCTAGCCTCAGTCACTTACTAGCTGTGTCACCCTGGGTAGATCACTTAACTACTGTTTGCCTCAGTTTCCTCAACTGTAAAATGGGGATATTAATAGCACCTACTTTCTAGGATTGTTGTGAGGATATAAGATTTTCCTAAAGTGCCTGGCACATATTAGATGCTTAATAAATACTTTTTTTCTTCCTTCTTTCTTACAAAAGAAACCAATTATATTGAAATGAAGGTGTAACTTTTTCCCCATCCAAGTACATGGATGCAAAGGGTCTGTGGACCCTAGGTTAAGAACCCTTGTTCTATTGGAAATCCATTTTACATTTGGACTCTATAGGGTATCCTCAGTAATGGTGGCAAATCATTTTGGCAAGTATACATCTTTCTGATTTATACATCTATGGAAATTACTAATCATCAATAGGTTATCATTACATATTTAAGAGGGACTTGTATGAGTTTGCTTTTAATATATGTGTGGGAAAATTGGTTGGAAGAGAGCCTCTAAAGTGGAATTTTGCTTCACCTAATCAAATACTTCTTTAGCATTTGGATAGAATGTTGGGCTTAGGAGTCAGGAAGATCTGAATTCAAATTCAACCTGGCTGTGTTACTCTTTGTGTGTAAGGTGGCATAGATCCATTTTGATAGAGGCAGCCAGGATCCATGGCCCATAAACACTAACACTGTGCTGACACATTATTATATAACCATAGATCATGTAAACTTATGAGCTTAGCTTGTAAACATCAACACTGTGCTTGCTCCTTGCTGACACATTATGTGACCACAGATAATGTAAACTTATGAGCTTATTGTTGGCATGCTGCCTTCTTTGTGTTTCTCTGTATGTTAAAGGAGCACTGGTCAATAAGTGCAGATGCTCCTGTACCTTGTCTCACCGGCCGGGTGAGATAAAGTAATATTAATCCCAATCTGTGGTCTTCACTGTCTTATTTGGTCTGGCTGGATCCAGTGTGAACATGATAGAGGATGGAGATGAGGAGCTCCTGCATTACACTCTTGACAAGTCACTTAACCTCTGTCTCTGTCAGTTTTCTTAGCTGTAAAATGGGGATAATAATTGATTATATCTCCCAGAGTCATTGTAAAGATCAACTGAGATAATATTTATAAAGTGCTTAGCAAAATGCCTGGCATATAGGAGGCATTTAATAAAAGCTTGTTTCATTCCTCCCTATTTTTTCAATCAGCTGTATGATTGTGGAAATATAATCTATAGAATCTTGGTTGCGAAAGTCTCCCTGTTTTCAAGAAAGTCACTAGGGAAAATAATTGATTTGTGTGCCAGCATGTGTTGTACAGAATAGGGAGATATTTGCTACAAGGAACTTGATAAAAACCTGCAAATAAAATAAGCATATATTTTATTACATGGTGACTTTAGTGCAAAGGTATAGGAGGATAGTGAAAAATATATATACCACATAAACACTTTCCTTGGACCAAGGACCACAAAGGGGTCTGTGACACAAAAAAGGTTGAGAATCCCTGCTGTCAATGATAAAGTCCACCAGGTGTAGTCAGTAGAATTGTTAACTGCAAACAGGAGTGTTAAGCCCTCCTAAATGAGACTCATAATCACTCACAAGAGTTCCATGAACACTTTCCTACTTGAGAAATAGGTTTGGAGGCTCTGGCTATGAAATAAACTAAATAGCATCATTAAAAATGAATTTTTTTTGTCGGTCAACAAGCATTTAATAAGGGCCTGTTATGTGCCAGGCATTATGAAAAGCATTGAGGATACAAAGAAAGGCAAAAACAAACAAATGAGCAAACAATACCCAGAAAGGAAAAACAACAACAACAACAACAACTGGTTGTGACTGTGGAAATCATTTCCAAATAAATTTTCTCTGTGCAGTCAGACTACCAATTTATATTAGATAACAGGTAAAAAAATAATTATCGAAGTAGAATAAATAATTAATATGAGATGACTTAGTGTGCAGCTGAGGCAACTCCACCCAGACCTATTTAGTTACGTTCATGATGCTGAAAAGTAGGAAACGTATAATAGAGCAGACTTGACACAGACTATTACCATTTCCTAAAGAAGCTTTACCAGGGTTTATTGATTACTACAACAAAGAGAACAAATGATTCTAAAATTAACTCATTAAGCCAATACTTGATGTCCTTGCCAAGCAGAGATATGAAAGCCAAGGGCAACACTGGTTTAGAGTATACATTCATTTTTAAGATCTTGTAGAGTAAAGCAGTAGAAAAATATGAATAGTATAGCCTCACGAAATAGAATGGAGTCCATGAAAGAAAGAAAAGTTTATAGAAACTTTAGATGAGACACTCATCTAAGCAAAGTCATCCTGAAGATGTGTAAGGATGAAACTAGAAAATGGATAATAGGCAAAAAAAAAATCTTTACAAATTTATATAACATTTTTTTCTTTTTACTCTGACTGACAGTGAAGTTACCTTGTTAATACTCTAACATCACAGATTTGTATGTGCTATATGAGGAAGTAGAAGTGGATATGGGCATTTCTTTTCCTTTAGAAATCAAAGATGGAAAAAGTAGAGCAGACCAAGTATAAACGGAATCTTTGCACAGGGGATGACACATTTTTGAGGGTATTGAAGGATAATTTTAAAAAGTATCTGAAAGAAGGGAGAATACACAGATCCTGCTGAAGGGTCTGGTCAGGGAGAGCTAATACTAGAGCAGCTTATCTCCTACACTCTCCAGATTCCCTGGGCCACCCAGATCCCATGGAGTTAAGCAGGAAGAGTCATCAGTGGACTGGATTCTCTAACTCCTTTCTCTTTCCTCATCCTGTGAGCACCTGAGTCACACAGACTTCATCCAGGGAAGCCAGGTGGGAAGGATTACATAGCTGTCCAGACCAATTGGATAAGTTGGGGGGGTCATCAAATTATACATGTATGGTAAAATGGAAGACTATTAGGGCATACCATCTTCTCTGCTACTGTATCCTAAGGTGCTCTAGGTCTTACCATCTGTCCAGGTGAATCAGCCTTGTTTATATCTTCTTTCAATCTATATCCTTTCCAAATCTATTTGTTGGTGAATTCCCCATGCATCCCCATAGGTCTCTAGGTGGCTCCATTTTCTCCTTATCAGCATAATTTTTGCTTGTCTTTTCATAATTTCATTTTTAAGAACTTTGCATCTCTCTTGGACCTACTTCCCTGATAAAGGCTAAGATGAAATGATCATTTACTCCCGAGGTTCCTTTCACATCTATTTTAGCAACTGGTATTTCTTAGAATCAAGTCCTGAATAACAGTTTCGTCACTTCTGCCTTTTGAAGGATAAAACCCATTCAGGCAGGTCACAGATTTATCAGCTGCTCTGATTTTGCCAGAGAAAGCATGTCAATGGAGGTGCCTTTTTGTCATTACAGTTGATGCTTCCCTTCCAGGTTTGGAATTGGTTTCTCAAATTCCTCATATATTTTCTCTTTCTTTTCCCCATGTAATTCCATGTAACAATATTACTCCTAATTTTACCCCATCTCAATCCTCACTCAAATATTTTCCATTAAGTTTTTCTCCTTTGGTTCCTGGATTTACTCACATGAGTGTGTATTCTGAGACCACATTTGTCCTTGAAAAAATTCTGAAAGGAGAGGTCTTAAACTTGGTGTAGAATGTGTTCATTAAATTTACAAAACTTGACTTTTTCCTTTTTAGGCATCACCACAGCAGCTGTTTGTGTTTATCCTGCTCGTGTGTGTGATGCTGTAAAGGCACTGAAAGATGCAGGCTGTGATATTCCAGTGGCTTCAGGTATGATTTAAATATATATATATATATATAATATATATATATATATACACACATATATGTATATATGTGTGTGTGTGTGTGTGTGTGTGTGTGTGTGTATGTATGCATATGCACTCTGAATCACAAAACTTAGATCCATCTATATAACTATGGTAGAAGGCAGCATAGAATAATGGTTAGAAGGCTGGTCTTAGAATAAGGAAGACCTGGGTTTAAGTCCTTCCTCTGACACATATTAGGTGTATGATCACAGAAAAATCACTTAAAGTCTCAAAGCTATGGGCAACTCTCTGGGATTATAAGTTACCACTGAGTTAATAATCTGTATCAATAGAAGTGGGTTCCATGGTTGGAGTTCCTCACACTGATGAAATCAGAAGTCTTTATCTTTCCCCCACCCACAAATCAAACTATGGAAACTGTTATTTGCCTGATATGTTCAAGGAGATATTGATGCAGTATGACATAATATTTGTTATGTGGGATGTATTTCTTAGATGACATTATTTCATACAAAATTGAAAAAATCCTGAAGATGTGTATCAGCTTAACGTGTAATTGAAAGCCAAGTCCAAGTTGTTGTCAGGTTTGAATTCTGCATGTCTCTAGACTTCCATCGAACCTATAGTTCTACATTCTGTGAGATGTTATCACAATATGAGTAATTTACAATGTTTATATAGTACTGCCTTTTTCCTCGAGGGGTCCCAAGGCACCCTGCAAATAAAGGCCCATTTCTCTCTTTATCGTACACCCTTGTGGAGCTGAATTTCTTGGAAGCCTGTCTCAGAGATCTTCATTCAGCCTAACTTCTTAGAATCTGGTACAGGGTGAGAAATAAGCTACCTATTGAGAAATTCTTTCCTTTCTTCATAGAAAAAGCACACTTTGCTCTAAGGCAGCAAACCAAAGTTATTTAACGCTTTGAAGTAAACACCATGAATTAGCTTTGAAAGTAGTGGAAATAACAGGAAAAGTAAATAACAGAAGTAAAAATGCACACAAGACCCCAGGTTTCTTCCCTGCTCCCCCCAACTGATTTGAATTTTTACATGTTCTCTGCATTTTTGTAACATGCCTTTTTGATGTATACATTAGAGGTACTTTGTGTCTTCCCACATAGCTGCATTTATTTGCATAGTCCCCTTTTTTATTTCCTACTCCCTCCACAATTTTGAGTCAATATGTGATTCATTTTTTTTTCCTGCATAATTTCTTTCTCCTATGCATCTTGTATCTGCTTGGCAGGCTGCTGTGATTATTAGTGGCGGAAATGGCAACGGTATTTCTTAAAGAGCAAGCTGAAGAGGTGAGAAGAGGAAATATAATCATATATGGTGGGTCAACTTGACCCAGCATAAGAGCCCAAATTATTGACCATGAATTGTAATAATTACTCTAAAGAAAAAGATGAACAACACATTTTTGCTATGAAAATTGTTTTCTCTTCTACTTTGGTCAGAACATTTCTATACATTGTAGTAAAATTTTAGGTTTTTCAAGAGATGTTTAGAATCATTAAAATGTCTAAGGAAGATTTTGTTTTTTCCTTTCACATTTACTTCAAGGACCACATGCATATGAAATTTTGAAGAATTATATCTCTAGGATGATGGTTTAGCCACGTTCTAGCAACGTACTAGTTTTCTTCTGCTAATTATAGTTGGAAAATTTCTTTGTGAAGGGATAGATCTGTTAACTTTTTTGTTTGTTTGTTTGTTTGTTTTTCCCTTTTAATAGTGGCCACTGGCTTTCCAGCTGGGCAGACTCATTTGAAAACTCGATTGGATGAGATCAGATTGGCCATCGAAGATGGTGCTAAAGAAATTGATGTGGTAATTAATAGATCTCTGGTGCTTACAGGTCAATGGGAAGGTATGTATTCATGCCTGCTTAAGTTAAGAATCACAAATTTGCATCTTTGACATAGGTGAGGTTTTTAGTGAATGGCAATATGGTAACACAGGACTAATAATGCGAATTTCTAGGTTTTATCCTTGTCTCTGCCACTTAATGCAAATCACTGGACTTTTCTCTGTCAGTTTCCTCATCATTAAAGTGGGGATAATAATCCCTGTCTGCCTCATAGAGTTGTAAAAATTAAATTTTGCCAAGTATGTGAATATATTTTTAAAAATTATATTTAAGATATTGCTATTTTAAATGATCACCACTGTCTTATGCTTAAAGACAGACCCTAGCTCCCAAGTGTTACCTTAGAGTGTAGTATTTTTTAAAAAAAATGTATTTTTATGACAATATTTTCCAAATCCAGGTATCCCAAAAATCTTAGTTCAGTTTTGAGCTTTAATAGCTTAAAGCTTAAAATTGTACTACAACTTTTGGTATACCTTGTATATTCCCTCCCTACCTCTATCCCAAGAGCCATTACTTGTAATAAACAATATTAAAAAAAAGGAAAAACAAAAGTGAGCAAAATCAACTGATATGTCATCTGAGTTTGAATAACTGCTTGCTGACTGACTGACTATGCAACATTTCACACCCAGCATCCCTCATCTATACAAAGAAGGGAAAGAGGTACATTTTTTCCACAGTCAGCCTTCTTGGTCACTATAATCACATAATTTTAGTTCTATTTATTTTACTCTGCATTATTTCATATGTCTTCCAATGTTTCTCTGAATTCTTCATGTTCATCGTATATTATAGTGAAAAACATTTGCAACATTTTGTTTAGCAATTTTCTCAATTAGTGAAAATCTATTTTGTTTGACATTTTTTGCTACTACAAAAAAATACTGTCCAAAAATATTTTGTTGTATATAGGAGCTTTTTCTCTGCCTTTGGCCTCCTTGGGCCTATGCATAAGAGTGTAATCTGTAGGTTAAAGGGTATGGATATTTTAGGCATTTTTGTATTTCCTTTCCAAATCACTTTGGAATTGGTTGGAGCAATTCACAGCTCCACAGCAATATATTAGGGATCTTGTCTTTCTACAACAATGTTGATTATTCCACCATTTGTCACATTTTCCACTTTTCTTGGTGTGAGATGAAACGATGTAGTTATTTGATTTTCATATCTTTCATTAATAGTGATTTGAAGCAATTTTTCCTATAGTTAGGTTTGTAGTTCTTTTGAGAACTGTTTGTTGGTATCCTTGAATACTGATCTAATATATTTGCTACAAAGATTTCCCCTCGTTGTCAATTCTTTTTTTATCCTAGCTGCATAGATTTTGTTCATACAAGAGTTTTACAGTTTCATATAATACAAATTATCTTTTTTCATCTTTTGTGATCACCTCCAAAGAGAGAGCATTACATATTACCTTTAAACCTCTCTAATGTTTTGAGAAGCAAGGAAAGTTAGCACAAATCCAGATACCTTGACCATTTCTAAATAACTTTTAGGTGTCCTAACAGTATCAGTCAACTCAGCCACAAATGAAAACAAAAAGAAATCTGGTCAGCCACACTGTTACAAGATGAAGGCTGCCTTGACATCAGGTATTTTTTATTTCTAGGTCAAAGCAGTCTGAGGGGCAAGAAAAATATGTACATGTTGTCTTTCCCTGAAATATTAGAGGATTCATGCTGTAGTAGAAAAATCTCAGAGACTTAAAATTATCTGACAGATATTGCATTATAGCAGAAAGAACACTAGAGAATAAGGAAGAAATGTTTCAGTGTATAGTATTTGAATAGGAGAATATCAGTGAGAGTAACTTAAGCATAGAATTGAGGGCATAGTAAATGGATACTAATTAGAAAAGAGCATAATAAAAATTGTTATTCAGGTTAAAAGATTGCATGGGAATAGAGCTGACAGTGTGGGGAGGACTTTGGAACCATACACTTCTCCAGGCAGAGAGAGGGAAGGGTCAAAGGTAAGGAGGAAATAAAGGCATTATCAATTTAATAAACTCAAAAAACTTGTAATAAGGTAGGTAAGTGGGAGGTGGGGGGAGTGGGAAAGTAAGAAAGGAGAGTAGGCCTTGAAGGAAGACAGATCAAATTAGTGTAAACAAAACTAATTATGGGATACTAGTAATTACTTAAAAGAAGAAAAATGAATCAATAAAAAAAATTCAAATCTGACAATTATAATAATCTTTAAATTGAATGGATTAAATTCCCTAATAAAGAGATAGATGTCAGAATGGATCTGAAACAGAAACCAACAATTTGCTATATGTTAGAAATTAAGAAAAGAACAGGCACAGAATGAGGAATTTTAACAAAATTTAGTATGTACTTGGTATTCTAAAAAAGCAGGATTTGTAATCATGCTATTACACAAGACAAAAAATAAAAATTTGTATTATCAAAAGAGATAAATAGAGAAGCTACATTATGCTTAAAAGCAAGAGAAAATGATGTAGTATTATTAAATGTGTGTACCAATTGATACAACATTTACACTCATAAGGAAAAAGCTAACTGGATTGAAAAAAAAAGGACAATTCAATTATTATAGGAGACTTTAATGTTATTTCAAAGCTGGATAAATCTACCTGAAAGATAAGCTAAAAAGGAAATATATAATGAAACAAACTAAAAAAATAGATTTGAAAGACTTATGGTGTCTTCTGAATGAAAGCACTAAAAAAATTCATGTTTCTCAGTACCCCGTGATACCATTGTAAAAATAAAACAGAGAGATTATTCCCAAGTATAAAGGGGAAAAACATTAAATACATTCTTTAGAGAGCATAATATCAGCTAAACATAATTAACACAGGGAACAAAACCAAAAAAAGATTCATACCTAAATAGAGACTAAGGAACAACCACCTGAATAATGATTGAGTCAAAGAACAAATCATAGAAACAATAACTTGTAAAAGAGAATGATCACAATGAGTTAATGTACAAAATTTTTGTGATACAACTAAAGCAGTCTTCAGAAGGTAAATTCCCTCTGACAACATATATTGACTAAGTTTTTTTTTTTAAGAGTGGGTTAAAGAACTGAGCCTACATTTAGAAAAGCATTAAGCACAAAATTATCACAAAAGAGTAAAATTTTCAAACTAGGGGAGAAAAAGATAAAATGAAGGAAAAAACCCTTCAGAAATGATAAATCTAAAAACTGCTTTATAAAAAAGACTAAAACAATTGATAAACCTTTAGCTAACCTGATTTTTTTAAGTATAAAAGCAAATTCCTGAATTAAAAAATAAGTGTAATATTCACAGTGAACAGAGAAGAAGTAGAAACAATGTCTACAAACTGCTATAGTTATTTGGCAAATAAAACTGGCACAAAAGAAATGGATGATGATATAGAGACATAAAATACCTAAAGAAAACAAGAAATAGTAGTCTTAAACAATTCCATCACAGAAAATGAAATTGGACAAACCATAAATAAGCTACCAAGGTAAGGCATCAGAAGTTGGGGAGGAGAATTTCTGGTCTAGACAGATTTACAAATGAATTCTATAAAATGTTTAAAATGACTCTTTATCACATTCTGAATAATTGATAAAGAAATCACTCTATCCAACTCTTCAGTGAGACAGATGTGGTCCTAATACTTAAACCAGGGAAGAATAAAGCAGAGAATGAGAGCTTTAGATAAATTTCTCTAATGTACAAATGGTGCAAAACTTTTACATAAAACCTAGTTAAAAGATTGTAAGTAGATATCAATATAATTATTCATTATGATTGAGTTGGATTTATATCAGAAATGAAAGTGGTTCAGTGTTACAAAAACAGTATAATTAATCATAATAAAACATGTAATTATATGAATGGATACAAATATTGTCAAAATATAGCACTTATTTATCATGAAAAACATAAGAATGGAAAGGCCCTTTTTAATGTGATTAAGAGTATATCTTGAAAATCAAAGATAACATTATTTGATGAGGAGAAATACTAAAAACTTTCCCAAGAGCAAGGATGTCTCCTTTCCCCTTTATTATTTGACAAATTTCTAGGATTGCAATTTTAGCAATGCAACAGGAGAAAGAATTTTAAAGACGTACATTTTGGCAAAGAGGAGATAAAATTTACTTAACGATTAACTTAGAAAACCTCAGAGAAACAGCAAAAAAACTATTTGTGCTTTGGTAAATGTAGAAGGACCAAAAAAAAAAAAATAAATCCACAATGTCAATATTTCCATAAATAGTAATAATAAGCCCTGGGAGAAAGATAGAAAATGAAATCCTATTTCAAATAACTACAAAATGCATTTATTTTGGGATTTAACCTACCAAAGACTTAAAAAATACAATTATAAGATGCTTTTTATATAAAAATAAGTGAAGAAAAACTAATAGTGGGATAGTTTAGTTATTGCCCATAGTCTGGCCATGCCAATATAAGGAAAATTACCAGATTACCAAAATTAATTTGCACATTTAATCCCATTCCAATCAAATTACAAAAGTGATCTAGAGAAGGAAATGGCAAACTACTCTAGTATCTGTGCCAAGAAAATCCTAAATGGGGTCACAAAGAGTTGGACACAACTAAAACAACTGAATAATAACAAATAGTGGAGAAATGACATGATCAGGGTAAGAGCAGTTGTACAAAGTCTTGGTTTCTCCACCTGTTCCTCCAGGATGGTTGGAAGATATTATGGCCTGGTCCCACAACTAGAAGATGGCAATGGCCAGGGCTCCTTCCATCTTTGGGAATGGGAGCAGACTGAGTGGTGTTGAATTCATTCATTCATTCATTTATTTATTTTTGGTAGGGAAGCTAGGTGGCATAATGGTTAGAACATCAACACCTAGAGTTAGGAACATGAGTTTAAATCTGGCCTCAGACATTTACTAGCTGTGTGACCTTGGGCAAGTCACTTAACCCTGTTTGCCTCAGTTTCCTCATCTGTAAAAGGAGCCAGAGAAGAAAATGAGAAACTATTCCAAGTATCTTTGCCAAAACAAACAAACAAACAAACAAAAAACTGAAACAGGTTACAAAGGGTTGTCCATGACAGAAATGACTGAACAATAACACACTATAGAGCTAGACACTATAATCACAAAATTCTTTTGGTGCAGTAAAAGTTATAGAATATCAAGAGGAATAATATGACCACCACAAAAGAATAAAGGGAATATAACATATCTACATCTCAATTCTAAAGCAATAATCATTAAAACTTTTATAATGATAAAAAAAATAGAAAAGTAGATCTGTGGAAGAGACCACATAAATAAAAATCAGAAGCAAGTAAACTGTTCAGCCCAGTGTTTGTTAATTCTAAGAACATAAATTCCTGGGGAAAGAATTACATAATTGACAAAAACTTCTGGGAACACTAGAAAGCAGCTTGGCAGAAAATAGGTTTAAACCAGCACTTATACCACGTGTCACAATACCACAATAAGTTTGTAATAGATACATGAATTAAATATCAGATGGTCGAATAAAAAAAAAAAGAGGGAAATGGCGGGAGGTACCTTTCACACCTATAATTAGGGGGAGAATTCTTAATCAAATAAGAAATACATGTGATCATAAAAGAGAACATAGTAGATTTCAGATTCATAAAATTAAAGGGCCATGGGAAGAGAGTCATAGTGATACGCTGTTGAAGCCATGTATTAGTCCAGCTGTTTTGGAAACCACTTTGGAATTATATAAGACAAGTGGCTAAATTACTTACACCTTTTGATCCAGAGTTTCTACTATGAGTAATATTTCCTTAAGAGGTCAAAAATAGGAAAAAAAAAGGGGGGGGGGCTCATATAGACCAAATTGTCATTATCGGCACTTTTTTTTATTTTAATTTTTTATTTTTAGGCAATTGGGGTTAAGTGACTTGCCCAGGGTCACACAGCTAGTAAGTGTCAAGTGTTTGGTCTGAGGCCGAATTTGAACTCAAGGCCTCCTGACTCCAAGGCCAGTGCTCTATCCACTGTGCCACCTAGCTGCCCCTCGGCACTTTTTTTGTGATAGAAAAACAAAAAGTTGGAAGCAGTTATCCATTGACTGGGGAATGGCTAAACAAATATTGAGAAATAGGAATAATATGCTGTTAGAAACAAGAAATATGAGACATTCGGAGAAACAATGGACTGACACATAGTAAGTATAACCATGAGGACAATATAAACAGTAATTGTAATTTTGTAAACAAAAAAGGAGTACCAAAAACAAAGTTGAACTCTGACCTGGAGAAGAGATAAGGAAATACCTTTTCTCAAGGTAGAGAAATGGGTGTCAGAATTTTGCACATACTGAGATCTGCAGGTAGTTACTGTTTTGTTGAATTGCTTTTCTTTCTCACAAAGGAACATTAATTTAGTGTTGATAGAGGTTTATAGTTGGAAAGGACAACAAAAGACAATAAAACTTTTTTTCCCCCTTTTTAAGGGATTATAGGTTCTAGCACCAGACCTGCCACTAACTATCCTTGAGCACATAACATCACCAAATAAATAAACAGATAAAATAGATTAAAACAAAACACTTCTGGATTTGGAGTCCAGGGACTTAACGTCCTTGGTATATGGTCTACTACTTATTTGCTACCATTGTGACCTTACTGAATTCTTTTGACCTTTTAGCCTTAGTTTGCTCATTTGTAAAATGAGCAGATAAGATGAGGACCTTCAGTTTTTCTTGCAATGTTAAATCTATTATCTCATTTTGAAAGGATATATCTTTCAAACGTGGACTGTTTTGCTAATTGCAATGAACAAAAACAAGTGTAGCTGTGAGAGAAACGCTGAGAGAGCTAGCCATAGAAGGATCAAGGTAAATAAGGTTTTGCTGTTCTTTTTTCCTATCACTTAATTTGTATGACTGCTATAAGGACTTGGAAGTTCATATCTGGAAAATCTTAATTCTAGAACTGCTGGGTGACTAGAGGACAAATATATATTGCCTAGTTGTGGCTTGACTGGCATAAAAGAGGATTTTGGTTTAACACCATAAGATAGAAATGAAGTATCTCATTGAGGTGACCTTGCTTTCAACCAGTAGGATAGATCATGAGGGAGACAGCTCAGGAGAGCTCAGAGAGTTTAGAACTTAGAAGAGCAGATCACAGAGTAGCCAGTAGAAAAGTAGCCCTGATCATCAGTGAATTGTTGTATAAATAATAATCTATAGACAATGAAAGACACAAAGAATATTAAGGCCCCTAGTTCAGAGGGAAGTTGCCCTGGGTACCAATGCTTACTAAAGGGTTCTTTATACTTGTGCCTTCCTGCTATGGTTCTGTAAGTTTGTGTCCATTCTTCCCCATGGGCACTATGTGTATGGGTGGGAGAGTTTTTGGTCGTCCTTCCTTTTTAAAGAGGACCAATGGTATCATAGGGTGATGTGTTCAGTTGCACGTGAATTGGATTTAAGCGAGGCAGAGTTGCACGAAGTCATCAACCTCGCTCTCTTTTCCAGAGTCATTGAAGTCCAGTGACCAGACGGAAGTCAGGATGATTGGCAATGGCCTGGGATGTAGTGAATGACCTTGGCATCTTCAATGTCTGACCAAGCTCTAAGCACTCCACAGTGTCTGCTTCAGCTGCCTTCATGGCCAGTGGAACAAATTTTTCTCACCCACCCATTCCACCAGAGAAAATTTTCACATTTGGCATAGACATTCCCCTAACTCAACAATGGGCTTGAGGCCTATTGGTTACCCTCAACCTGCTTTTGCCCTTCTGCCAAGATGGTTTTACCGGGCTGTAGCCTCTGTGCATGCTACAGCTTCTTGGAGGCACAGGTGAGAGTTGGATGACATGTGGACACCAAAGGAGGATAAGCAGCCTTCAAAAGGGCTCTGTAAGCCCTCACACCAGAGGTTGTAATCCCATATTTATGGGTGGAAAGTTGCATTATTATTTTTGCTTTGTCTTCTGTTTAGTAAATAAATGCCTTGGATTAAGAGTTAATGGAGTTTGTCTTGGTTCAAGTAAACAAGCAAATCAAGGAACTCCTACATACCAGACACTGTGTTAAATACTGGGGATACAACAAAAGGTAAAACATCCCTGCTTTCAAGGAGCTCACAGTCTAATGGAAACAACTATGTGCAAACAAGTTATATCCAGGATAAACTAGAGATAATCTCAGAGGGAAGACATTAAGAAGTATCATCAAAAGCTTCTTGCAAAAGGTGGGATTTTAGCAGAGATCTGAAGGAAGCCTGGGAAGCTAGGAGACAGTGATGAGAACGGAGAGCATTCCAGGTGTAGAAGACAGTCAGTGAAAATGCCCAGAGTCAGGAGATGGAGTATTTATGGTAGAAACAGCCAGGAGGTCAGCATCACCACATTGCAGAGTGCACGGGGAAGTGGGGAATAAGATGTAAGAAGACTGGAGAGATAGGAGAGGATCAAATTGTGAAGGGCTTTGAAAGGAAAACATAAGATTTTGTATTTGATCCTGAAGGTGATAAGGGGGCCATTGGAGTTTATTGGATTGTGAGGGGGTGGGGAATGTAGCATAGTCAGACCTGTACTTTTAGGCAGATTACTTTGATAGCTGAGTGGAGGATAGACTGGAGTGAGGAGAAGCTTGAAGTAGAGAGACCAGCCTAGTAATCCAGGCATGAGTTAATGATGGCATGCACTAAGGTGGTAGCAATGTGAGAGGGGAAGAGGAGACATATGCATGAATTGTTACAAAGGTAAAATCAATCGTTGTTGTTGTTCAGTCATTTTTTTTTCAGTCATGCCCAACTTTTTATTACCCCATTTGGAGTTTTCTTGGCAAAGATACTGGAATGGTTTGCCATTTCCTTCTCCAGCTCATTTTACAGATGAGGAAACTGAGGCAAACAGGGTTAAATGACTTGCCCCAGGTTACACAGCTAGTAAGTGTCTGAGGCCAGATTTGAAATCAGGAAGACGAGTCTTCCTGACTCCAGGCCCAGCACTCTATCCACTGCACTATCTAGCTACTCAAAATTAGTAAGTGTTGGCAACAGATTACATATGGGTGTTTAAAGAAAGGAATCGAGGATGATACATAGGTTTTGAGCCTGGTTAACTGGAAGGACAATGATAGCACCAACAATAATAGGAAAATTAGGAAGAGAGGAGGTTTTGGGGAGAAAGATAAGGAGTTCAGTTTTGAGCATGTTGAATTTAAGATGTCTATAGAATATGTAGTTAAATATGGAGGTCAGCAGAGAGGATAGATCTGGACAAATCTGAAAACAATCTATCTAGAGATGATAATTGAATCCATGGAATCTGGTGAGATCACCAAGTGAAACAGAGTAGAAGGGAAAAGAGAAGAAGGCCTAAAACAGAGCCTTGGGGGACATCCACAGTTAGCAGGTGTAGCCTGGAAAAACAGCCAGCAAAAGACAAAGAGCAGTCTGGTAGGAGAATCAGAACCAGAAGAGAGCAGTATGAAAACCTAGAGAGAAGAGAGCATCCCAAGGAGCAGTTGGTGAGCAGCAGTATCAAAACCTGCAGAGAGATCAAGAAGGATGAGTTCTAAGAAATGGCCATTAGATTTGGCAAATTAAGAGATCTTTGGAAAATGTGGAGAAAGTAGTTTCATTAATTTCTTAAGTGGGAAGTCCATGGTATGGGGTTAGGAGCTATAGTGTACACTTAATTGTAGGAGTGTAATTCCCCTACTGGGCTTATTTCTACCACTTTGAGGGAGTAAGTTATAGTTATGGGAGCTTTCTCTGCGACACCATGCTAATCTGCTAAAGTTCAAATGCAGGTTGGGGTGTGCAAGTTAACTTAGAGGGCTGAGGTGGAGGTAGGTACCGTGCATACCCATGCTACCTATGCTGTTTTCATAAGCATTCCTAGTTCCCTAGGAAGTATCTTTTGGAGTTTTGCCCAGGATTTTGGGGCAGGAGTTTGTGAACAGTCCTCTCTCCCTTAAGCTGTATGGATTCTCAACAAAAATTTTGGGGAATTTTAAAGGAAGAGAAGAGAGAGGAAAATACCTACTATGTGCCAGACACCATACTAAGTGCTTTACACATATCTCTTTTGATCTTCACAACTCAATGAGATAAGTGCTATTATTATTATTTTTCTTATTTTACAGTTGAGGAAACAGGCAGACAGAGATTAAGTAACTTTGGGGTCACACAGCTAGGAAGTGTCTAGAGTCGGATTTGAACTCAGGTCTTCCTGGCTCCAAAACTGAACACCTAACTTGAGGCTTTCTAGCAATCTCATTTGATAGATAAGGAAACTTGAGATCCAGAGAAATTAAATTGCTTGCTCTACAGAGCTATTTAGTGGTAAAAGCAGGAGTAGAACCCTTGTCTCTTGACATCCATTCTCCAACTCTGATCACACCATATTGTTTCCTGCTGAAATAAACAGCAAAAGAGTACTAATTTGCATTCTTGGAAACGGCTTTGGAACAACAAAAAATGATTTTTCCCCTGTTGTAGCCACTGTATAACCTATATTTACTTTTTTTTTAAACCACTTGGTAGAATTCGGCGAAATGCTGCTGCTGATGTTTAGAGGAAGAAGGGTAGAAAATCATGAATCAGACAGGTGCTGAGAGTAACAGAAAAAGAAAGTGAAATCAACAAATGAACAGTCAGCAAAACATGAAATACGGATGCTTTTCTGGAGCCAGTGATCGAGCAGGTTGTCAAAATTGTAGGTGGAAAAAATTGGGAACTGTTTGTGTCACTAAGATGGGACTCATAGAATCTTAGGGAAGTTTAGAGTCTTAGAGTTGAAAGAGACTGATTGTGTCCAAACCCTGCCTGTAGCAAATATTTCTTCGATTGAAGAATTCTTTCTTTAGTGATGAAGAGCTCACTACCTACTGAAACATTGCATTCTGCTATTGGATAACTGATTCCTTGAGCTGCGGAAAAATCAGTCTTCCTATACCTTGCACCCATTGATCCTAATATTTCCCTCCTTGGTCAAGAAAAGACAGAAATAATTACTATCATCACTTCAGATTTGAGTGTAGATGCTTTTTTGAGTTTGTGCTATAGAGTAACAATTGTGAAATAGAAAAGACTTTCCATGAATTTATTATCACTGAAAATAAGACGCTAGACCAGTAGGAGATGTTAGGGGCTACAAAAAGTAGGTATTGGAATTAAAAGAGATAACATAGCCAGCATGGTATTAGTTTTTCCTCTTGAAACCATTCACAAACCTATCAAGTTGCCAACTTATATGAAATTTTCATGCATTCTAGGTGAAGTGGTATTTTGCATGTGTGAATCCACAGTTTTCCCCAGCAGTCTTTCACTACTTCTTAGCATAAAACATTATTCATTCTAGGAAAGTACTATCTGTCCAGCTGTTTCTTTCACTATAATTAAGAGAGAAATTCTTTGTTTTGTTTTTATTAATTTGTCTAGATTTTTAAGGACGTGGAATTATTAATACCATGCATGCGTTTTGGTAAATGCA
>NW_020954608.1:49094613-49115654 GCF_900497805.2 Vombatus ursinus | reverse complement strand
CAACTCAATTTTAAAGGGATTACAAAGATTTCACCTTTGCCCTGAGTTTGTTATGCAGACTAAATGAGAAGGTGTTGACAGATAATAAACAAATACAAATTCTCTGCCTGCTTAACCACTTAACTTGAAAGAATCATTTCAATACATTGTTTGGATCTAGTCAGAATATCTTAGTAAAATCATTTTTTTTAGAGCGAACCTGACCTAGGATTTCACTGGAGTAGGGAACTTTCAGTGGATAGACTCCTTAATAATAAGATCAGCAACTGCTCAGAAGCTTATAGTCTTGAAGAGTTGCCTGAGGACACTGAGAGGTTAAATATCTTGTCCCAGTCCCATGCCAGCAGGTGTCAAGAGACAGGGCTTGAATCTAAGTCATCTTGATTTCAAGACTAAGTCTCTCTCCAGTGTGCCATGTTGTCTCTCATGAAATCATATAATAGATAAATCCACTGAAGCACATTGTGAACTAATGTATATTTTAGGTGGACATTTCACATCTCTATATCTAATGAATTCTACTGGTTGATTATTATATAGGAACTTGAGTTTTTTATAAAGGCCAGAATTAAAAAAACAAAAAGGTGAGAAGATACATTACACATAAGTTGGAAATAAACACTAGAAAGTTTAAAACCCAATCATTAACTTATTAATGCATGGCATGACAATTTAGAACTCAAAAGCACCTGAGATCATTATCTTACTTTACCGATGGAGAAACTGAGGTCAAGAGCAATTAAATGACTTGTCCAAAGTCACATAGCTTGGTAGTTGGAAAGTTAG
The DNA here is from genome assembly GCF_900497805.2 of Vombatus ursinus. Lineage (NCBI taxonomy): Eukaryota > Metazoa > Chordata > Mammalia > Diprotodontia > Vombatidae > Vombatus > Vombatus ursinus. Next base: position 49,114,868 of record NW_020954608.1, on the reverse strand, counting down.
TCTAGATTTACTTTTGGGATAAAATTACCCTAATTATTAGATAAAAATCCTCCAGCAGGTTAAATGTCTTATGAGATGTTTAAGTTATAGATGTGCATTGATGCTGTTCTTTAGAGTTACAAGTCTGCTTGTGCAACAACAGAGATGGCTATTGCTTGAATTCTCTCTCTTTTGATTACTGAGAACAATTTTGAGTCCTGACAATGCTAAAATCTTTCTCCCCTGTGATTATTATTTGATATCAACTAGTCAGCCAGACTAGCCAGAAATAATTATTTACTATAGTGATACTACAGTAGCCACAAGCCTGTGACATACTCTCCCACAAGTACAGATAATGGTGGGTTCAAGATTGGAGAGCAGAAGTGACAAAGTGGTAACTTGACCCTCAGAAGTTCTTATGCTGCAGATCTCAAGGTGTTTCCCTTAGACATTGTGGTCTTTTTCTACTGGGCTCTTTGTAGAGCCTTGAATCTGCTTTCTTCATTGTTTACCCTGCCCTTAGCTCTCAAGGTAGTCACTTCTGTTAGCTGTTCTGGGGACACAGCTAGGGTACTGATGGTAACATAGGAAGTCTGAAATTCTTCAGACTTTAAAGCTAATGAGGTCTTCCTCTGACCAAAGCATGGAGAGAAGGCTAAGGCCAAAGTTCTCATTCCCCCCACCTCCTCCAAGCAGGGCCTTCTCCTGGCTTTGGTGGGAATGTCTTTTTCTGCCTCATCACTTACCACCAAATTTCTCAGTTGAGAATTTGGCTTAATATTTTCTAGATGACCCATAGGGCATCACTGGATTTCCTCAGCCATTCTGAATATATTTCCTGTGCAGTGTCACTAAAGTTTATACGTTATTTTTCAACGACTTTTCAAACCTAGTCTAATGTCTTTGATTGATTGAGATGTGTTCTCTTCTAGTTGAGTATCTGAGTAGAGTATCATATCACTTATTTTAAATGGGGTATAATAATTGATGAGCCTAGTCTGTAATCTAGTTAATAAGTCAGACATGATATGAACAAATCATTTTCAAAAGAAACTATCAATAATGAACCTACTTTTCCAAGCTTATCACTTACCTCCACACACTCTATGTTCCTGGCAAACTGGCCTACTTGCTTTTCCTTGCTGATATATTTTCAATTCTAGAGACAACATTCTACCTTCTCTTTCTGTGATTTGCACAGTCTATCCCACATGCCTTTCTCGTGATCCTTACTCACCTCTGCCTCTTAAGATTCCTAACTTGCTTCAAAACTCAGCTCTATGTGCATCCTCTCCTGATCCCCCCAGTGCTCCCCTCTCTGCCCCTGTGAATATACCCTGAGGTATATTACCTCATATACTCCCTATATTCTGCATTTATTTTTGCTTCCCTTCCCTCCACCTCAGTAGAATATAAGTACCTAAAGAGACTTGTTTTTTGTCTTTCATATACCCAATGCCTGACACATAGCAGACATTTAAATGTGTATTGATTAATGATCAAAAATTGCTCCAAATCACAAATAATCATAAATTAAAAATGCAAATGAAAGCAATTCTGTATCTATTAAATAACCAAAGGTGATCAAAGAGAGAAATAAATTTATGTTGGAGGAACTGTGGGAAGACAGGCATACTAACACAATGCTTGTGGAGCTGTGAATTGGTTTAACCATTCTGGAAAATAATTTTGTTAAACTATTCATACCCATTGTTCTAGTGATCCCACAAGTGAGCATATAATTCTAGGGGGTCAAAGACAGGTCCACATATAGAAAGATATTTGTAGTAGCCCTTTGCACAGAGGTAAAAGAGACAAAACCAAAAAACCAAGCAAATATAGTAACAACATATATGTCTATTGATTGAGGAATGACTGAATAAATTTTGGTATATAACCACAATTGTATTATATGTCTTGGTTGTCTTCTCATCATTTGCCCTTGCACCATGCTCTTTGGACCAAAGACCATACCTTAGATGTCTTAACCCTTTCAACTCCAGAACACTAATCCTGAGGCCTATACTGCCTTGCCTTCCTCACTCTGTCTAGGCCAGCTGTAGCCATGTTTCAGACTCTATACCCTAGCCATCTTGAATCTACTCTGTAGGTACCCTTCCCTTTCTCCCCTTTCTAACTCTGGAATTATAATCAAATCAATGCTACCACTGATGTTATAAAGGGTATGTAAATTTACTTCCTTAAGGCTCCATTCACAATCCCTATGACTTTCTAGACTGAAAGACTTCTTCCTAACACCACTCTCCTATGTGTGTTCTCTCTCCCAATTGTAATGTAAGCTCCTTCTGGGTAGATACGTTGTCACTTTTCTGTTTGTCTCTCCAGTGCTTAGGCAGTGCTTTGCATAAATTAAGTGATTAATAAATGCTCTTAAATTCATTCATAAACACGATATAGTAAAATCTTATTGTGCTGTAAGAAATGCAAAGCATGAGGAATTTAGAGAAATTCAGGGAAGACTTGTATGAAGTAATACAAAATGAAGAAAACAGAGCCAGTAGAATAATATGTGCAATCTGCATATTGTAAATGTATAATGTGAATGAAAAGAACATTAAAAGGGATTCAAATTCTAACTAATCATGATGATCAGTCTAGGTTCTGAAGAAGAATTGATGAAGTATCTCTTTCCTTTTGGTAGAGAGGAGAGACTACAGGTATAAAAAATGTGATATACTCTATAAGATGAGGTTGACATGTTGGTTGTTTTTATTTTTGCTTTTGTTGTTTGTTCTATAAGAGGGCTTAATGAGGGTAGTGAGGCAATCCAGAAATCCAATCCAATCCAATAAACAAATGACTGTGATATAAATACAAAAATATCAACCAAACTTATTTTTAAAAAATTCTTATTTTGAAAACTTCATATTATTTGACTATGTGACCTTACCATCAATCCTCAGCATTCACATGTTTAACTCTGGTGATTTTAAGCGTTCACGTTATTTTGTTAGTAACCTTATTTTCACTTTTACATTGGCAACTACACACATTTGCAACTCTGTGTAGTGGAGAAAAAAAATGAGAGCTGTGATGCATGCAGGTTTGTGAAGTGGCTGCAATCCTACTGTGTGCTTCAGTGGTCTTGTTCACCATACTGTTGTAAAGAGCTCCCTGTGCATTCAAAGTTTCTCGGGGACTTCTGACAGCAGTGACTTAAGTCCTAGTAACCTCTTCTTTGGTTTTCAGAGGGCAGCAAAGGTGGAGAGGTTTAAAGCAGTGTAGTATACTATTGTCTGAAATAAATTTTTTTTAAAATTGAGATGTTAGCACAGAAAGTCACAGAATTCTAGGGAATTACTAGTGAGAAAAAATGTTTTGCATGTTACCAATTTTATTTTGCGTACTGCATTTTGTGGACTATTTCATAGTTACTGTGTTAGGAAAAGTACATATTATCAGAATTAATGTTTTGTTATAAAGAATTACATGCAGAAAAGTGAATTTTCAGCAATCTCTAGTGAAAGATTGCAGTTTTTGGTCATCATGGGAACATAACCCCCAACTTCCCATAAGTTTAATATGTCAACATTCATGTTATTGAATTTGTGTCATTTATTTTCTAGAGTGTTTTTATTTGTGTCAATTTTCTGTCTTGGATCACAAGCTTTTACCAGAAATATTTTTTGCAAACTTTGCCCATTCAACAGTATCTTTTCTTGTTTTAGCTGCATTGATTTTGTTTGTGCAAAAGTCTTAAATTTTTATGCAATCAAAATTTTTTATCTTTTATAATTACCTCTATCTTCTTCTGGGTAAGAACTTTGCATGTAGTCCTATTTATGAAAGATATCTTCTGTTTGCTTCATTTTTTAAAAATGATGGAACTGACCTTTCATATTGAAGTTGCAAATCCATTTGGTGATTATTGTGATATATAGCATAAGAAACTGGTCAAAACTTACTTTCTGCCAAATTTTCCCATTGATTATTGTTGAATAGGGAGTCTTTCCTGTAGTAGTTTATGTTCTTGGATGTATTGAACCTTAGACTTCCATGTTTGATTGTGTCTAAATCTTTCTTATATCATTTGTAACAAATCTATTTTTTTCTGGGTTTTTTTTTAAATTCTCTAGACATTAAAAAAATTTATTCTGCTTCATACTACGGCTCAAGATCTAGGTCCCTTTTGTTTCTACTTTTTTTCCCCCCATCATTTACCTTGAAATTCTAATGTTCCTAATGAATTGTTTTCTTTATTATTTTGTCTAATTTGTTTAATGGTGACAGGGACTGGACTTGTTATCTCATTTCCTCTACCTTCTCTGAAATTTATATTCTTACTATGTTACCTAGAGGAGCACCTAGAGGTTAAGTGACTTGTCCAGGGTCACACAGCCAGTACTGTGTTAGCAGCAGGACCTAGCTAAGCTAAGGTCTCTGAGGCCAGTTCTCTATTCACTCACTGTCAACTACTTGAATACATCCATTATGTTTCCCCTTTGTTTTCTCAAAGGAGATAATACTTGTAATGTGCTAAGCACAGTGCCTGGCACCTGTTAAATGATTAATAATTGTTTGTTCCCTCCCTTTCTCCCTTTTCTCCAAGCTAAACTGCCTCAGTTTCTTCAACTGGTATTAATGTGACATGATCACAAGGCCCTTCATCATCCTATTTGCTCTTGTTCAAATGCTCTCCACCTTATCAGTGTTCTTCCTAAAATGTGGCATCCAGAACTGAACATGTTACTCTTGTAGTCTGATCATAAGACCAGAGCAGTACTGTCCTCTTCCTAATTCTGGACACTGCGCTGCTTCCAAACAGAAGTCTAAGGAATCATTCAGCCAATCAATTTGCATTATGTGACAGGCACTTAAAGAAAAAAGCAAAAAACAGTCCCTGCCCACAAGGAGCTTAGCTTTTTTTTAAATTAGCCTTATCACATTATTGATTAATATTGAGCTTAAAATCACCTAAAACTCCTTAGTGCCTTCTAAAAGAAATGGCTATTTTGTCCCCTTGAAGCTGATTATTTTGAACCCAAGTGTAAGACTTTATACTGATCTCTGTTAAATTTTAGCTTGAGAGGCGGCATGATTTTGTGGATAGAGGGTTAGCCTGGGGTCAGTTCATTTCCTACCTAGGACACATAAAAATGTGACAATTCACTAGACTCACTCAGTGCCTCAGACAACTCACCTGAGAATTTTTAACTTACTGGTTTCTAATCTGCTTGGGTGAAGAGAGTTCCCACCCTTAGAGTCCCCTACAACAATGAAATCACAAGTCATGAACCACACACATGAAAAAAATCATAATTGATTCAACCCGATATTCTAACCAGTGAAGACCTTTTTGAATGTTAACCATGCCTTTCAATGTTGGCCCTCTAAAGGTTTCCTGGTGTTTTAACTCTGTGAGTTTTCAGTTCTTTATTATTAACTATAGCATTGTTAGTTGACTTGATGGATGATAACTATTTTTTGGGGGGGGTACAGTTTTATGCCCCTTCTAAGTATAAATGGTTGCTCTATACTTTTATGTTGTGTTTTGTCATACATACAATTATCTTGAGTGTTATTTTCAGGCCATTCTTGCACACTGTTGAGCATCTTTCTGGTATTCAAAAAGTAATTGTTTAAACCTGTTCTTAAACAATTATTTCTGAGGTTCTTTTGAATAGTATGAAATATAAAAGTAAATTCATTCTGTGATTTATATCAGAAACCTAGTCTTTAAACTCTTAGGATCTTACTTAATTTAATCCTTTCTCCCTCTCTGCCACCTCCCACCCACTAATCCCCATCGAAAGTTTTTTCTAATATAGTTTTCCACGATTATCAATAGTATTGTTTACATATCTAAAAAATTTTGAAGAAACCCTAAGGTGAGAGGGTGAGTATATTTCAAATGAAGCTTTCTTTTATTTCGGTAGGGAGCTGGAAGGAAGGACAAGACTATTTTAAATGGAAGAAAAGAAAAAAGAACAAAGAAGCAAGCCTTGACTTTACCTTTCCCATGGCATGGGGAGATAATGCTATAGAAGATATAAACCCCTTTCAAATCCATATGGATGGTGGTTAATTCTGATGTACAGTATTCTCTCCTATCTTGTGCCCTGTTATATACTCCTTCACCAGACCATTCTGAAGATGAGCAATTTCTCTGCCACCTGTTAGTGAACACTGATTGGATACCTTGTGTTAAAACAATGAAACAGCCAAAATACTCAATGACTTTGATTCTTCCTTGCCTAGGAACCCAGGGCTAGTGGTGAAAGTTTAGGGTTACTGTAATTGAAGTCTCAAGGATGGGGTAGGATGGGGCAGGCAGGAGATACCTATTCGATGAATTTCATTATTAGAATGTTTAAGCACCAATAATATAATGTACCTTAGACTGCCAGCACACCTATTTTCATAGGGTCATAGATTTAGAGCTTATTGAAAAATAAAGTTTGGATGACTTTCTTTCCTTCTTTCCCTCTTTCTCTCTTCCCTCCCTCCCTCCTTCTCCTTCCTTCCTTCCTTCCTTTTTTCCTTCTTCCTTCTTCTTTCTCTCTTCTGTCCTTTTCTCCCTCCCAGCCACCCTCCCTTCATTCCTTTCTTTCCTTATACCCTTCCTTCTTTAACTCCTTCACATGATTCCCTTCTTACCTTACATGTCTACCTCTTTCCTCCTTCCTTCCCTCTCTTCAGCCCTTCCTTCTTCTCCCCTTCCTCTCTTCCCTTCCTTCCACCTACTCTTCCTTTCTTCCTTTTTTCTCTTTCTTTTCTCCTTTCCTTTCCTCCCTCTCTTCCTTCTTATAAACTTTATTAGCAGAATTAAGTCTTTAACAAATGAGAAGGAGAGGTAATAGGCATTTATTGAGCACCTACTATGTGCCAGGCAGGGGTAGCTAGTGGATAGCTAGCACAGTGGATAGAGTGCTGGGCCTGGAATCAGGAAGACTCATTTTCCTGATTTAAAATCTGGCCTCAGACACTTTCTAGCTGTGTGATCCTGGGCAAGTCACTTAACCCTGCTTGCCTTAGCTTCCTCATTTGGAAAATGAGCTGGAGAAGGAAATAGTAAACCACTTCAGGATCTTTGCCAAGAAAACCCAAATGAGGTCATGAAGAGTTGGAAATGACTGAAAAATGACTGAACAACCACAAATGTGCCAGCCACTGTGCTAAACAGCTTACAAGTTATAAAGAACTCATTTGCTCCTCACAACAATTGTATAAGGTAGGTATAGTTATCTCAATTTTATAGTTGAGGAAACTGAGGCAGATAGTGGTTAAGTGACTTGTCCAAGTCACATAGCTAATCAGTGTCTGAAATTTGATTTGAACTCAAGTCTTCCTGATTCCACAGCCTAGCACTCTGTTGTGTCACCCCATCAAGTATTTGAGGCAAGATTTCTACTCAAGTCTTCATGACTTGTCCTTTTTTCATTACGAACATTCCCTCTAATAGTGCAACCTCTCAATTGGAATCCAAACAAGCATGCAGGGGACAGTAATTTAAAATGTCCTTTATTACTGGACCAACCAACCAACCAACTAAAGCAGTACATGAAAACAAAAAGACAGGAGCATTCTCTTCAACAATAAATTTCTTTGTGTCTGAACCTGAATTGGCAACTTCCAAACTTAATTCTTATCAGGGGCAATGGCATGGTGAGGGGTTTGGACTTGGTACAGAAGAAGTATGGGCATCACCCACCATACTGACAATTCTTTACAAGCCCAGCCTGTCTTTTTCCAATGTCTTCTCTACTGATTTTTTTTTTGCCAGTTTTCATTCAAGTTCACTGAGAAATGGGATGATATTTTTTGCTTCTACTTTTTTTGCAAGAAACTGTTTGATCCTAAAAGTCTAATGGGAAGAGGTCACTGCTGTAATTCACTACATTCAATGACTTTCGTAAGGTCAAACAGGTAGTAATTGGCAGAGTCAGGATCTGACTCCAAATCTCACTCTTGGAACTGACAAAGGATATGTGTGTGTGTGTGTGTGTGTGTGTGTGGACACACACATACACACGCTCAAAACATCCATCGCAAGATTTTATTTCTAAGCATCATCTATATCCTAGACATTTCTCAATTTTTTTTACATCACTCTTGCTTGATTTTACATTAGGTACATATCCTAAATTATTTATAACCCCTGTGTTGGAATTTCATTTTCATTTGTCAGTCATTGTCAGTAGCCTTCTAATTTATCTTGTTACTGGCAAGATTTTCTTTTCAGGTTGGCAACAAGAGGTGCTTGTGAATATTTTCTGCAGTAAATTTGAACATCTTGCATTCATTGAAGTTTTATCATATCTATTGTGTATGTCAGAGTGGGTCCCAGTGAATAAACTTATGTAGGACTTTGCCAATCATGAAAAATCACCTTTGGATTAATTCCTAAAATCATACTCTGTGATAAGTAAAAGAACCTTATCAATTTTTTCCTCCCAGCCCCTTCATTTTACAGATAAAGAAACTAAGGAACAGAGAGTTTGGGACATTTTTTTTTTAAGAAGTCATATAACTTAATTAGTGGCAGGTCTTGGATTAGGCCCTAGGTCTCCTGACATTTGTTGTGGTCTTTTTCATTTTAGCATGTTTTTCCTATTCTATTCTCATCTGGAAGATAGATAAATATAATAAAAATTTCCATATACTTAAATTTGCCCCAAATTTTTTATGGTCTCTGTAACAACCCAAACACTTTTTTTGTTTTACTCTATTTTTTTTTAATTTCCAGAAGAAACCTAGCTCTCTTACTGTTGTGGGATGCTACTTTAAAAAAATGTGATTGTAGAAATAAATGTTATTCTGTGAGAGTTGTATGTGCACACACGTGTACATTTTTGGGATAGAGGCAACTTAATTCAGCAGTAAGGTTTTACTCATTATCTTGGAAACCTGAGTTCTGATATCTGTTCTACTACTGCCCAGTGATGAGACCTTGGCCAAATCATTCACCTTTCTGTGTTTCAGTTTTCTCATCTATAAAATAGAAATGATAGCTTATTATGATGTTGAAATAGTGTACATAAGGCACTTGGGGCTTTTGAAGAATGGTGCTTTGAAATTTCAAGAGATTACTCATTCTGTTGAGCAATTACTTCTCATGAAGAATTTTTTAGGGAATGGGAATCTCTTGAACTTATTACTTCATTTGTAATTTCCTCTACATATACAGTTCAGTAGCAATTATAATAAATCTACATCCTGCTTCTCTCCTTTCCCACTAATGTAGAAGAAAATAGGCCATTAGTTTTTCCATCATTTTGCTCATTTATGTTGGAAGAAAGTTACAGTTGAAAATGTTAATGGATATTATGATTTGAGATTGACTAGGTTACATTTCATCCATTTAATCTCTGATTGGGATATATTATCCATCTAGTTGCCAAGATACCCATTGTTATAATGTCTAGGAAGCATGCTGAAACACTTGGTGACTGATAATGCTTCTGTAGTCTACTGTTAGTCAATAAGCACTTACTGAATTTCCATGGTGGGTATATTGGAAATATACTGTATATGTTTTTTAAGTTGCTAATCTTTGGGAAATGGCTATTCTCAAGAATCAAAGAAAAAAATTTTTTTAGCGTTTTATGTTAATGATATTTAATAAGAGGAGTCTGAGGTCAAACATTTTTGAACTTGTGATAAGCAATATATGGAAATATGGTAACCTTTTTGCTCTGGATATTGCCTTTATGTTTTTCTAAAGAGGCTTTGTTTCAAGTTCCTTGAAGTCACGGGCTATTTTGTCTCACTTCATCATTGTTCATCACAGCGCCTAATACAGTGTTGAGCATAGTTGGAACCTGATAAATGATTGTTGACTTACTAATTTAGTATCTGAGTTAGTCTGAGCTTTGTAGATAAAGGAAGAAATTATATCTTTCTAAATAATGAACCTACAGTTCCACTCTACAACTTAAAGAAAAAAAGTCTACTGAAAAGAAAAAAAAAATCAGAAAATCATTTCTAGAGTTCATAGCTAAAATGTTAGCCTTTCCAAAAGATATAGGGAGTGAGTATTGCCCAAATGAGAAGTTACTGATTGTTTAATTATTTAATTTAGTTAAGTGCTATGTGCCCATTTGGGCACAGGGTGGTGGTGTTTTTTTGTGTTTCGGATTGTGATTAAAAAAAACCAAGTTCCAGATAGCTTTTAATTGAGCCATGAAATACATTCACATTTGTGTACTATTGTGTTTGACTATCTCAGTAACTTAAAAAAGTGTATAGCGTGAGACAGTGCTACTCAGTACAGGCAGTGGTGGGGCTGGGCGGGAGACTCTTTGGCCACAACTATCACCAATCCAGCTGGAGAATTCTGTTCTCCTTCAGAATTGAAATGGAGTGGTCATTGACTATCAGGGTTTCTGCCTGGCCCATATATGGCTTATGAAGTACCTTGGTCAGCTGAGCTCTTTAAGCCTTTCCAGAGGATCTTTTAAGAATATTTTTTTAGATTCAAACCAACGTTCTATGTCAACATATTACTTTTTCTTTTTACTTTTCTTGAAAGCTGAAAATAGCAGATTTTTTTTTACATATAATAGGTATTATTAATTTTGGACAATTAAAATGCTAAATAAGTTTTATTCAAATTTTAAATAAGCTCCGCTATCTCTAAACTGCTGACAAGCCATGTTGTCAATTGCCTGAGTTTTAGCTGCCATAATTTTTTCCCTCAACAGCTTTGTATGATGAGATCCGTCAGTTTCGCAAGGCCTGTGGAGATGTGCACCTCAAAACCATTCTGGCAACAGGAGAACTTGGTTCCCTTACTAATGTCTACAAAGCCAGTATGATAGCTATGATGGCAGGTAAGCAATTGTGCTTAAATGCTTTTGGTTATTAAAACAATAAGGGAGAATGATTGTGATAACCTTCATGATATCCTATCAGAAGTCTCTGAAAGTGCTAATAATTTGAAATAGATTTTGTTTTCTACTTTTGTAGAAATATGCAATGGTCAAAAACTGACTTCATATGTACTGTCCTTGTTGACTGTGGAGTTGACTTCTTTACTGTGCTATTCATGTACAGTAGATGGCGCGCTTGTTCACGAATTGCGTTGCATTCTATTCATTGATTTTGCTTTTCATCAACTTAAATGAAGCAGGAACTTTTATCTCTTCCTTATTCTTTTTTTCCCCCTAAATTTTGCACTTTTAGTACTGCCAAAAGATTTGCACTCTTTGAGAAGGCTCATGCTTTTTGTTTTAAGTGATCCTAAAAAGTTCATGAAGGTATTTTATTTACCTATTCAAACGTGGATGTGGATAGTGTTGACAATAGTACTTTCCATTCCAAACCAGCAGATCTTAATCCCTGACCAAATGACTAAATTTGACCCTTGGTTCAGTTTCACCTGGCCTTTAGGGTAAAATCGTCTAGTCCCATATTCTGCCTGTCTGGGGAATAACTTTTGTGGGACTGGGGATGTGGAAGTGTGTATACTGTTCAGAGCAGAAATTTTGAAAATCTCCAAAAGGAAGCCCTAGAGGAATTGGAGAATGGGTCTTAGAACATCTGCCCACCCTATCTTCTGGGGTTGTGAGGACCAAATGAGATAATATATATGAAACTCATTTTGAAGCTCTACACTCAGTACATATATTGTAAGGCCCAGTGATTAACACATAGTAGATGCTTAATAAATGCTTGTTGAATGACTAATTGATTAAAATATTAAGACAGCATGGTGTAGTGGATAGAGTTGGGATTAAAGCCAGGAAGACCTAGACTCAAATAGCCTCTGATACTCTGTTGTTTGGCATTTAAAGCTTTTTATATCCTGGCCCTGTTCTCCCTTTCTAGTCTTCATTGCACTCCTTCCCAAGTACTCTATGATCCAATTTCACTGTCTCATTTGCAGTTTCTCCAATGCAATATTTCCTCTCCCATGTCTACGTCTTTGTATTGGCTGAAATGCTCTGTGTGGAGTGACTTCTGCCGGTTTCCCTGTCCTTCTTCAAGACTCAGTTCAAATCGTACCTTCTGGAGGAGGCCTTTCCTCAGTCTGTCCAGCTGCTAATAACTTCCCCTCCCCCTCCTGTATTAACTTACATCTACTCTTTATATATCTTATATGTACCTGGTCATTTACATGTTGTCCTCTCCCTTCCTCCTACGTTAGAATGTGTGCTTCTTGAGGGTTGGGACCGTTTTTGACTGTCTTTGAATATAATTTATTTACTTCACAAATGTATATTTGTTATATATACTGGAATACATAAATTGCTGGGATATAGCAAGTGCTTAATAAATTCATGTTAACTGACATATAATGGCTGTGTCATCCTGGGCACTTAACCTCCTCAGTGAGGAATCATTGAAGTGGATTTTGTTTATTGCTCTGCAGGCACACCCCATATCCCACTCGTGCAGTGAGAACATGCCAATCATATTATCCTAGATTCATAGATTTAGAGCTGGAAGGAACCTTAGAAACTATTGAGTCTGAGCCTCATTATTTTACAGATGAGGAAACTGAGGCACACAGAGGTTAAGGGACCTCCCCAAAGTCACATGGCTAGTGTTTGATGTCTTATCTAGACAGAGTTCCTCTAATTATCGTTCTTTTAGAATTGTGGTTTCTAAAGTGATGGGCCTGCTACCCCCCCGGGAAACCATGACATAACCTCATAGGGTCCATGATCAGCCAATCAAAAGGTAGAAAGATGGATCACAGCCCAAACATCCTTGTCTCCATGGGGCTTGTCTCCGATACAACCTTCTTTACCTATTAAAGGGAAGTGCTTTGCCATTTCCCCACCTCTTGCTTCGCTCTCAAGACTATACAAGCTCTTAATCTCTCCCCAGCTGCACATTACTATTAGGAAAATCTCTTCCTTCTCTGTCTCCATATACCCATTTCCCTGGTATATTTAAACCTCCATATCACCTCTGGTGTGTGTACATACATACATACATGCACACACATACACACAAACTCATACATACACATATATATTCAGAAGTAAATATAATATAAAAACAAAAGGCACAACTAAATTAAAAGATTTAACCCAATATTTAACCCAATATTTAACCCCAATTTAACCCAATTTAACCATTAATTTAATTAAAAGAAAAAAACCCAAAGTACTTTCACAGTTTATAGTCTTAGTTGCCATAGTGGATATATACAAAAGAAATATGTAGTGCTGGGAGGAATCAGGAAAGGCTTCATATAGGAACCTTGAAAACAGCTAGTGAAAGAAAGAATTGGATGGAATTGATTACAATACATAATCCTGTGAGAGGAAGAAAGAAAAGAAGGAAGGAAGGAAGAAATGAAGGAAGGAAGGAATAAAGAAAGAAATCAGGTTAATCTGTCATAGTTGCCAAATATCTAAGGCCATGTGGAAATGATCACTGCCTCTTTTTCCTGAGGTCCACTAAACATGACTTTAAAAATATTCTGAATTTTTATTAGGAATCAGTCAAACTTACCAGCCTTTAATTTATATACTTTATTCTCCTCCTTTAAAAAAATTAGGAATTTGCTTTTCAGTCATGTCATACCTCTTCTAATCTTCATGATCTTCCAAACATCATTGATAGTGACTTAGGATACATGTAGTTCATTTGAGCCAGGTAGCTTTCTGGCTGCTTACAGTAGGTTTTCTATGGTCTAGAAGCTCTAGATTTTGACTCCAATGCTCCTGGGAGTTTTCATTTTATAGTTTCTTTCAGGAGATGATGGGCAGATTCTATTTCATTTTGTCATTCATCTGGTTCTAATAGATCTGGACACTTTTTATTCATGATTTCTTGAAATACAATAGCTGGGCTCTTTTTTCTAGTAATCCCTTCACCTACTGATTCTTAAATTATTTCTTCTTGACCAGGTCAGTTGTTTTTGAAATGAGATACCTTCCATTTTCTCTCTCTTTCTCTCTCTTTTTTCAGTCTTTTGACTTTGTTTTAACATTTTCTTTCTTTTTTTAAATTTTAAAAAATTTTTAACATGTGTTTTTAAAACTTTGGGTTACAGGTTTTCTCCCTTCCTCCCTCCCCACCCACCCTTATTGAAAAGGCAAGCATCTTGATACAGGTTGTAGATGTGTAGTCATGCAAAACACTTCCATAGTAGTCCTGTTGTGAAAAACTAAGTATATTTCCCTTCATCCTATCCTACCCCTGTTTATTCTGTTCTCTCTTTTGACCCTGTCCCTCTTTAGAAGTGTTTGCTTTTGATTATCCCCTCCCTCAATCTGCCTTACCCTTTATTAACGCCCTTCTCTCTTGTCCCCTTCCCCCCTTATTTTCCTGTAGAGTAAGATAGATTTCCATACCCCATTGCATATGTTATTCCCTCCTTAAGCCAAATCCTATGAGAATAAGATTTACTCATTCCCTCTCACCTTCCCCCATTTCCCCTCCTCTGTAAAACCCTTTTCTTTGTTTCATGTGAGATATTTTACCTCATTCTACTTCTCCCTTTTTCCTTCTCCCAGTATAATCTTCTCCCACCCCTTAATTTTATTTTCCAGATATCACCCCTTCATCTTCAACTCACCCTGTGTCTTCTATCTATCTATACAAACATAATTTTTTCCTTCCCACTACCCTAATACTGACAAAGGACTCATGAGTTACAAATATCATCTTTTCCTGCAGGAATGTAAACAGTTCAACCTTAATAAGTCTCTTATGATTTCTCGTTCCTGTTTACCTCTTCCATGTTTCACTTGAGTCTTGTATTTGAAAGTCAATTTTTCTATTCAGCACTGGTCTTTTCCACAGGATTGCTTGAAAGTCCTCTATTTCATTGAATGACCATTTTTTACCTTGAAGGATTATACTCAGTTTTGCTGGGTAGGTGATTCTAGATTGTAGTCCTAATTCCTTTGCCCTCCGGAATATCATACTCCATGCCCTCTGGACCCTTACTGTAGAAGCTGCTAAATCTTGTTTTATTCTGATCGTGTTTCCACAATACTTGAATTGTTCCCTTCTGGCTGCTTGTAATATCTTCTCCTTGACCTGGGAATTCTGTAATTTGGATACAACATTCCTAGGAGTTTTCCTTTAGGGATCTCTTTCAGGAGGTGATTGGTGGATTCTTTCAATTTCTATTTTGCCCTCTGGTTCTAAAGTATCAGGGCAGTTTTCCTTGATAATTTCTTGAAAGATCATGTCTAGGCTCTTTTTTTGATCATGGCTTTCAGATAGTCCAGTAATTTTTAAGTTCTTTCTCCTGGATCTATTTTCCAGGTCAGTTGTTTTTCCAATGAGATATTTCACATTCTCTTCTATTTTTTCATTCCTTTTGATTAGTGTTACAGTGCCTTGATTTCTCAAATTGTCCCTATCTTCCAATTTCTTCATTCTAATTTTTAAGGAAGTATTTTCTTCAGTAAGCTTTTGGACTTCCTTTTCCATTTGGCTAATTTTACTTTTAAGGGCATTCTTCTCCTCGTTGTCTTTTTGGACCTCTTTTGCCATTTGGATTAGGCTATTTTTTAAGGTGTTATTTTCTTCAGTATTTTTTTGGGTCTCCTTTAGCATCACTCTCAGTTTTTCCTCTACTTCTCTTACTTGCTTCTTAAAATCCTTTTTGAACTCTTCCATGGCCTGGGACCAATTCATATTTTTCTTGGAGGCTTTGGATGTAGGAGCTTTGGCTTTGTTGTCTTCTTCTGGTTGTATGTTTTGATATGCTTTGTCATCAAAGTAAGATAATAATTTTTGCGCTGCTTGCTCATGATCCCAGTCAATTACTTGAGTTATAAACTCTTTGTTAAGGTAGGAGTCTATTTCCAGTGTGGGGAATGTACTGTCCCAAGCTTTAGGGGTTTTGTGCAGCTGTGTTTAGAGATACTTCTAGGGACCTGTAAATTTTTAGTTCTTTCAAGGTGGTATGATCAAGAGGGAGGTGTTTACTCCTTTCCTGGCCTGTGCTCTGGTCTATGAGCACTCTTTTCTGTCTTGGAACTGTGAGGAGGGTTTCCTCTCCACAGCCACTACAAGCTCCACCGTGCCAGCACTCCTCCTTTCCCCAGGACTACCACCCAGAACTGTGACCCAGATCCAAGCACGGGCAAAGCAAGAGAATCCTGCACCAGCAGAGAGATCCCTGCAATCCCCCTCTGATCAGCCACTTGATTCCCCCTCAATCTGTGGGCCAAAAGCTTAGGAGGCAGTCGCTGCCCCCGCTGAGCTTGGGGACTGGAGCTGAGATCACTGGCTTCTCTCTCTCCCTGCTGATGCAGACTTTTCCCACTGACCTTCCAAGTTGTCTTTGGCGTTCCTGGGTTGAGAAGTCTGGAAACCACCACAGCTGCCCGGGATTTAGTCCTCTGAGGCCTGCTCCAGGGTCGCTGTGACCTGCGCTCCTCTCCCAGCCTGGCGTGATATACCTTTCCGATCAACCATCCAGGCTGTCTTGGGCGAGAAATTTGTTTCTCTGTCTTTTTGTGGGTTCTGCTGCTTTAAAATTTGTTTAGAACCATTTTTTTTTATAGGTATTTGGAGGGGTTTGGGGGAGAGCTCAAGCAAGTCACTGCTTTCACTCCACCATCTTGGTTCTGCCCCCCTAACATTTCCTTTCTAAGGCTTTCTTCGAGAACTCTTATTTCATTTGTAAGATTGCTTTTACATCTTTAAAAACATCTTCATTTCTCCTAGGTGTTCAGGTTGATCCTATAACACAACTATGTTTTTCTTTGAGACTTTTTTTTTGATGAGGCAATTGAGGTTAAGTGACTTGCCCAGGGTCACACAGCTAGTAACTGTTAAGTATCTGAGGCCGGATTTGAACTCAGGTCCTCTTGACTCCAGGGCCAGTGCTGTATCCACTGTGCCACCTAGCTGCCCCTGAGACTTTTCTTGTAGATGATTTGTAGTTAGTTTTTTCTTCTGGGTTTATGTCTTGGGGCTTTCTGTCTCCATAATAGGTCTTTTTGTTAGGAATCTTTTTTTGTTTACTCATTTTTCCAGTTTTAATTCCTGAATTGTGACTTTTTCTTAGGACCAGATTCTGCACACTTCTGGAAAGAGTGTTGAGGATTAGTATGGTCCTAATCTGTATTATGTGGGGTCCTGCCATTGTATTTTCCAGATTTTGAATACTGTGTTCTTGGAGCATGGGTGGCTCAGGGTGGCAAGCTGCAAACTTTTACTAAATAGTCTAATCTAGGTAATGGTCTGATCTCTGCTCTCTTGGTCTGAGCTTTGCAGTCCTAGGTATCTGGTTTGAGTCTGGGCAACACAACTGCAGGTTTGTCCCTGTGTGGAGCTTCCCCAGAAAGTTTTTTGATCCAGCCTTTATTAGCTAGCTGAAAGGCTTTAAAGTTTTAATGACAGGGTTATAAGTTCAGTCCTCAATTTCCAGGCAGCAAATCTCTCCCTGGTCACTCACCAGTGGACTGAATCCTCTGTCCTGCTCGAGCGACTAAGTAACAGAGATGTAGGCTCATCCCTCATCTGTTCTGAGAGCTGAATTTGTGATCTGGCTTCAGAGGCAAAGAGATAGAGCTGCAAGTCTAGGTGACTTGAACTCACTGAGATCAGCTTAGGTGCTCACTTAACTATCATCTTATTTTAGGTATTAACCTCCTATAGCTAAATTTCTTTTGCCCTTAGCAAGCTAAAATGATTCTCCTTTGGCAGAGAAAGTAGAAATAGCATAAGAGTTGAGTAATTTTATTTTCTTTCTATCAAAAATTTTCACTGTCTTATCTACCCTAAGCTTTAGTGCTATCCCATCCTTTCCCTAATAAAGCTAAAGTCCAAAACAAAAACCATATTTGTTATTATCCTTAGCTTTTTTTAGCAGCTTCAATTCATTCTGAAGGTTTAGTTACTCCTGAAATTATTCTCATAGAAACATGCCACACTTTAGTATTTATTTTCTGTTAACTTGCCCTTGCTTCTTTGTTCTCTGAATTAAAAAAAAAATCTACTAGTTGTTGAGTTATCTGTGCATCCATATCACTTCCTTTAGGAAGCTTCTATTTCCCCCCTTATCAGAATTGCCTCTAAGAAATATCTTCAGAATTTATTCTTGAAGACTCTTGAGCTAAATGTCCTACCTATCCTTCCTCTGAAATCTACTTTCCCAAAGTCTAGGGGGCATGTCATACTATTCTCCCCTACAGTATTACTACTTCAAAGATGGGGTTATCACTTCCCCCCAAGCTTTCTATCATTTTCCCCGTAGCAACCACTTTTCCCTTGTGTAGAGCCTGGAGATGTTTTTAAGGGGATACCTTAAGAGTTTTCATGATACATTGTTAGTTAATTGACTAAATGCTTTTGAGAAGAAACAGAGCTGTTTTTTTTTCAGTTTGAAAAAGAAATTTTAGAATTAGAATATTGTTTTTAATTTGAGGGGGGGTTAGAAAAAGTTTTCACTTTGTCTGGATTATATGGGTGATGTCTCAATTTTCTTTGTTTAAAATGACTGTTGTAGCCTATACTTAAAAAAAAAATTATCACCAACTGGGACATTGAGTATAAGTTTCCTAAGTTAGAATGCTGCTAAATTGGGCAGGGAAAACAGAGGAGACACTGAATAGTCAATGAAATTTGGAAGGGCTTATATCATCCATGTCACATAAGCCTTTTTAATAGAATTCTAGCAGCTACCATACTGATTTTATGTTAATATTCTAGTGAATAATTAAAACATTCCTGTTTATTTTTTAATAAAAAGAAAAAAACATACAAATTGTCTCTGGGTTTGTAATGTTACTTACCATTGCTACCACGCAGATAGGTGGGGCATCTAAGGTTTTAAGCAAGAATAAGTTATATGCATAATTAAAAAGCAAATTTCCTTTGACTTGTACTTTATTCTTATCTTTCAATATTCAAAATTATAAATTTTAGAAAAGAAATTAAAGCTCTTCAAACTTTTCATGTCATTTTTTTCCCCAGAGACATTCTTTTAATGAAGGGAGGATATACTGAGGAGTGATTAGTGATTTTTTTTAAACTGCTGAAAAAATTCTTTAAAGCAAATTTCTCGAATGTGTTAATATATCCGACTATAAGCACACATCTGGGGAGAGTAGAGGGTTCTTTTCATCATTCACTTTTTAACTCAGTCTCCCACGAGTGGAGCATTAGCTTTTCTTTAATTGAACAGTATTTTCTTCTTAACAGTACAATTTTTTTCTTCTATTTGTATCCCCAGTAACCAGCACAGTATCTGACACACAGTAGGGACTTAATAAATGGTTATTGATTGATTATTTCACTAATTCATTTTTTTTCTTTTTTCTTTATTAAGGGGGCCTTTGGATCATGGTGTAAGGAGAGAACATTTTTTTTTTCTCCAAGACCATTGACCCACAGAAAAGAGACAGAGATAGATAGACACCTTCAGAGAGAAAAAACACACAAACAGACACGTACACACATCCTCACAGAGACTTTTGTGCAACAACTTTGATTCTTTTATGTTCCCTAATAATTGTGTCTCCCCCCGCAAAAGCTCCTTATTTTATCCTTAACTTCCCTCGCCAGCTTCAGATCCTTCTGAACATGAGACTTCTGAAACTGTTCTTAATATGTCATGCCATGCATTTGACATGCATATATATTTGTGTGTGTACAGAGTGAGAGAAATGTGTGTATATACATATACATATATATGTATATATATTTAAACTAAATTAAATTTAAATTTAAACTAAATTTAAACTGAATTGGCAATTTCTCTGTGTCTGCATTGGTGGGCAGACAACTCTTTTTTCTTCTTCATTAGAATTGTTTCTCTTTGTGTCTTTAGAATTTCATTCTTGAGAATTTTCCTTCCCTTCTATGTTTATTTCTTTTGTAAAATTTTAGCCTATGGAATCTTACCTAGCCTTCCTCTTTACCCTTTGAAATCTATTCTCCTAAAATCCAGGGTGCACAGTGTTATAGTTTATTTTAGCCTTCAGTAAGTCTTGCTGATCCATGCCATAGATATAAAAATACCCTAATATAGGAAATATTGAACAAAATCCTTGTTCAAACAGTTGAGTCTGTTTATTGCACCCAGAGCATACTATTAGACAGTCAAGGGTTAAATTAGAAGTTCAATCAATGAGCAGACTTAATGGAATCTTTGTTTTTTGTTTTTCCATAAAATTCCTTATGAGCTAATGATCACCTGTTTAGAGGAATAAGCCCTAGGCTCTGGGAAAATTTTTCAGTCTAGCCATGGCCAAAAGAAGCAGCCCCCTTCCCTCCCTCCCTCAATTTGCAAAGTTAATCAGACTCTTTCTTTCTTTCTTTCTTTCATTCTTTCTTTCATTCTTTCTTTCTTTCTTTCTTTCTTTCTTTCTTTCTTTCTTTCTTTC